>NW_015151278.1:153070-154561 GCF_000732505.1 Cyprinodon variegatus | reverse complement strand
ATGACAGTGTTTACAATCAGTATTATGGCCAGTACTCGAGTTGAGGGGGGATGACATCTCCCTTCTTACAAAAATCTTACATTTTATTACATTTAGACATTTTATTACTGAATGTGTAAAATTTCTACTATATATTACCAGTAATAGCAATAATATTGCCTTTTTAACATTTGGCATGCTGTGGGCTTACGATTAGCCTGAGCAAAATAAATAAAAACAAAGAAGTGGCCAACCCTGATTATGAAGATGATCTCAGTGGGAAATTAGTTCTCTGCATTTCTCCCTAAGTATGTAGGAGCAGTGATAGCCATGTCGGTCCAAGGGCTGACTACAGTTCCACTGTAAGGTGCCTTGGTCAAGGTCAATGACATGTAACAACCATACCATGCATATTGCTTTAGGTTAATAGACTAGATCAGGGGTCTTCAACGTTTTCGAGGCCAAGGACCCCCAAACTGATTGCGAGATGGAGCGGGGACCCCCTAATTATATATATTGTATGAAATTGTGTTCTATCAAACTGGTCCTATAGTCACTCTATTACATATGGAGTAATGTAATGAAAGTAATTTCTCCCTGGGATTATTAAAGTATTTCTGATTCCTGGTTGATGGGACAGGTGTTGTGAATAGGGTTGTCAAAAGTATCGATACTCAAAAAAGTGTCGATACTGAAAAGTTGTATCCGGATACAATACTCATTTTAAAAAGTATCGATACAGTGCCACCATCAGTGGCACCTAAACAGTCATTCATTTTATGCGCAGATGAGAGGAAAACGCACTTTCAGAACACTGTCTGATTGAACAATTCTTTGCACTTTTCGGTTTCAGACTTTTTTCTGTAACAGGTGCAGCTGCTGAGAATTATTTTTGTTTCTTAACCGGTTTGGCTAGTGTCATTGTTCTGTGTGCAAAGCATAGCCAAGGAAGGAACACTTAATTTTAATTTTGTAGGTTTTTTAATCAAGCTTGCTTAATATTGTGCACAGCATACAACCTCAAAATATTGTTTATTGTATTTATCTATCTATTTATTGTATTTTGTTTAATAATTAAAACAATTCTGTTGAATTTTGGAGTCTTTGTTTTTATTCTTTTGGTATCGAAAATAACATTGAGTATCGAATATTTTACTTAGTATCGGTATCGAGTTGAAAAGTTTAGTATCGTGACAACCCTAGTTGTGAATGAAACGGTGCCCAGGTTTGAAAGAGCCCCTGTGTGTCGCTGAATGTGTGCATTGATGACTGAAAGACATCTTCTGCCTCCATTTATCTGTTTACTACAGTGTTGAATTCATGTTAATGTGTATTTAAAAACATTTTAATTAGTGCAAAAAATTGCAGGAGGGAATATAAAAAAAAGTAATCAACCAAGACTTTCGCGACCCCCATGCAGTACCTCTGCGGACCCCCTAGGGGTCGCGGACCCCCTGTTGAAGACCTCTGGACTAGATTAATTAGGCTATGTATGCTTCGAAAAAAGAAAAA
>NW_015151278.1:149485-151177 GCF_000732505.1 Cyprinodon variegatus | reverse complement strand
GACTAGATTAATTAGGCTATGTATGCTTCGAAAAAAGAAAAAAAAATCCATATTCCCGCTTCTTTTTTTTAGACCAGACTACTGATTAAGGCAGATTGAAACTGGAATTAGAATACATTTGGTGAAATCAAGAATATATTCCCTCAGTTCAGCAAAAAATTAAATAAAATTTGCTTTTAAAAACATAAATGGATTCTCTTGCTCTCAGGTTTTCAACCGGGTTCTTAAACAGGCGAGGGCCGTGACAACAAGAGAATGGCTTACAGTTGCTTTTTGTTGAAACATTAGATATTATTAAAAGGACGACTTAGAGATCTGGATGGTTTATACAATAAATATAGAGGGTTAAAACTTACATATTAATGGTTTTAAAAAAACCTGGAAAAACATCTCTAAAAGGCACATATGGGTAATGCTGAAACCACAAAAGTGGTGGATTCCTGTGGGAGCTTTTCCCTGGTCTTCCTAAGCAATTGAGCAGCTGAATACCACTCTGGAAAAACAAAACAAAACAAAAAACATTTAAAACTCGTGTTCCTTTGGTCAGAAATTCATTGTGTGGTCGTAACATTATTATGTCCACAGTTACATACGGAAAACACACAGCTTCTATCTTGTTCTTTGTCATGAAAGAGCCCCAGGATATAACACAGGATGGTTCCCATGCAGCACACTTACTGCACCGAGACGCAACTGGATTGGTCGGTATCTGTCATGTGACTGCAGCTTGTAGTCCCCTGTGTTAGGCCACAGTAACTGAAGCTTCCATATGGTATAGATCAGATGGAGCTTTTAACCGCAGCATTCCTGCAGCACAGAGGCTCAGCACTTGTACCCACAATGAACACGGACCTAATGCAACTGTGTGTGGATTACTACTCTATATTCTCCCATTGTGCGCTGGTATACATGTTAACCACCTCTCACTATTAATATGTATGTTATCTGCTTATGCTTTGGGTTATTTTTTATAGGGGATCTTATTCTTTCTATAATAACAATTATATGTATACAGCAATAATACATCATACAAGAGGAAAGAAGGAGAGTGTCTCTTAAAATTAGCCTTTTTGGTTAAATGCCCTACAACTAACCTCTAATTATAAATGCAAACACAAAAGTTTGCATTTTCATAGCACAAGCCTTAAAAGACCTAAATCCCAAGTGTATTGCATGAATCGTGCATATTCTAAATGGTTGTTCCATAGGTTACTGTGCATCTCAGCTTCCACCAAATAGCCCTGAAATAAGTTTGTGCATGAGTTGCTATGCAGCCACAGTATGCATTGGTATTTTTAGAGCTATACATGAAAGGACGGGTTGATGTGACCATAATGAAGTTGCACATCAGCATGGTCAACTACAAATGAACGACAAAGAAAAGACAGCGTGGTTTAAAGGAGACTACATTTACAGTGTTTGCCTACAGCATTAAAACATTGGAAAACTAAAGCAAAGTCCATAATGTAAGACATCTATAAACGGTAAAATGTGTTCAGGCGACACAGATTGAGGAACACAGGGATACAGGTGGACAATTAATCTCCTCTCCATCAGAGACATGAGCTGTTCAAAAGGTGAACAACAACAATCCTCTTTGGATTCTGCTTAAAGTTGGTCTTACCTGGCCAAACCACATACAGTACATGCTCAGGTTACAAATGCAGGACAGTACCTTTCCCCTCTGTAGAT
>NW_015151278.1:143333-148317 GCF_000732505.1 Cyprinodon variegatus | reverse complement strand
TGAATAAAAGAATAAAATAAGAATAAAAATGAGTTTTTATGGATGAGATTTACTGTAGGTGAACACTGATCCCTCCAGTTCATAGGTCAGTATTGGTAGCCCTTCCTATGACTTGGTAGCCATGAAGTAGCCCTCAGCCTTAAAGAGGTTGGTGACCCCTGCTCTAGATGAATTGATGCTGACAGTATTTTGTCCATGAGCATGAGACCTGCAGAAATTGATCAAAGCAGCCGTGCACAACATCGGTTCAGATCTCCAATCACTGCAGGGTATCGACAGCAGGAGCTGTGGAACGGTCGTTGAAATAATCAGATACTTTTCAGCCAACTAACCCTTTATTTAGGCTGCAGAACTCAGTAAAATGGTTCCACAGTGTGACAGCAAACACATAGGAACAAAGGAGAACCTCCAACCAAGAACCTTCAGCTTTGCCAAACTGTCTGAAATCACGCCTGGACAATTCACTACCATGAAACATACTGTTGTGTATTTTCCAGTCTCACCATTAATGCACTATTTTAACTTAGTGTCTTGACTGCACTGGCCATTTTATGTGCTTATTTACCAATTTCTATTTATTTTAGAATTAATATTTTTTGCACCTGTACAGTCTATTGTTCATTGTTGCTTATGAAATGCACATTTTCATGAGGTGTCGAAGGTTACATCCGTATGTTATGTCTAAAATGAGAAAAACAATTAAAGACATCAGTGCAAAATTTTCACAAGTTACTTTGGTATCCTTTTTGTTAACTTTTTTTGTAAACTTGTGAAGCAAACCGCAGAGCTTTCTTCCTCTATGTAAAATAACCTGTTTGTGTTACATTAAAAATTACTTATCACAAGCTCCATGTAATAAACACAATTACCGTGTGCAAGAGGAAAGGGCTTCTACCTTGTTTTTATTAAATAAACTGAGAATTCTGTCACAAAATGTTTAAATTGAGCTAGTTGCACAGATGGAGTAATATAATGAAAGGATCTTGTTTGTTAGATTGTAGTTATACTCCAAAACAATAATAAAGTCCCTGAAAACTGACAGGAACCTCCTGGAAAGTAGATCCAGATAAATCAGATATTTGAACAGGAAAATATTTGGAATCCTTCATTTCTGCTTTCAGTTGTCTCTTGAAATAATGAGCTGTTAAAAGTTTGTCTACAGTCTGACAGTGTTTCTTGACCAAATTTCATTTATCAGGAGGACACCGAGCAAAAGAATGAAACAAAAACAGGGCAAAAGTTCATTGTTTGATCTATTAAGTGAACCAAAGAACCATTTTCAGCTCAAAAATCCTCAGACCTGGCAGAATAAAAAAAGAAAACGTGATTCTGTCACATTATGATTAAAGCTTAAAAGCCAAAACTTTCATTTCTAAAACATCAATGAAATCAGTCCAAGGCACCTATCATTCCAACTATTGAATTATCCATACAAGATATTTGCAAAGGATTTATGTAGCTTATAATGGAGATAAATTTGACTTTTTATTAAATTTGATGGAAGAAGTGTGTCAAAACAATGCTACTGAAAATGTGTGTAGCGTTTCAATTCAGTTTATATCTTTTAGCACCAATTCACAACCAGTGTCAATATATCAAATCATGCAGAAAGGTCCCAAGTCTATTACATACATTTTAAAGGTATAGTGGAGGATGTTCGTTTTGCGAGTGGATCATCAAAATAAGTTGTCCTCCTAATTGTCAATCATTCTGGTGATATTTTCATGTAAGGCCGTGCTATGTCCTCGTCCCCATTTTCACCTAAACCCATGCAGAGAAATACCTGGCTGCTGAGGGTTACCTCCAACTCTCAATTTTAGGGCATCCATGCATAAGAAATATGAAAATATTAGGAATATGTTTAAAAGTTCCTTTTTCGTTCATATTTCCATCTGTTTTCTCATCAATGTGCAAGAGTTTAGGGCGAAGTGCGCTCCTGCGACAGGGGAGGTGATTCTCTGCAGGCAGGAATTTCTCTGCATTTATCTCTCAATTTTAGTGTATCTACGCCTATGAAATATGAAAATATTAACAATATGTGCAAAAGTTCCCTTTTCATTCACATCTCAATCTGTTTTCTCATCAGTGTGTGAGTGGGGAGGTAATTCTCAGCAGGCAGGTGGTTCTCTGCATAACACAGTGGTGAGACTGAAATAAAACATTGCATATCTTCTTTTGGAAAATAACCTTGTGTGAGCGATACAAAAAGCAACTTTTAAGCAGAGCTTGCACGAGGAGAAATGAGCTTGTGCACGCTCTCGCACGCACTAAATGGGCGATCCCTCAGAGGAGCTGGTATGGGGTTGTGCATTTATTAAGTGCAGAGGGCAGATCTTTTCAAAAATATGTGAAAATCCTCCACTAAACCTTTAAGTTGACCCTTGTTATTGAACAATGCAGAAAAGTTCTGTTTATTATTAAGAAATAATTAAGTAAAATGGAAAATCAGCTGAATACATTGGAGCACTGACATGCAGCTTTTAAATCTTCTGAGCATGTAGAACTCTACTGAAATTCATAGTGAATGATCTGAGAATGCACTTTCTATGTTAAATAGTGAAGATTTATGAGAAACACAACTAAGCAGCTCAGCTCTGAGCACATATCATACATCCACAGTTGACTCTAGATTATCTATATGAACATATTTCTACTAAGATGATTCAAACAAAGTTAAAAACATAAATAAATAAACCAATCCTTGTTTTCCCCCTGGTAGAAGCTGTGGTTTTTGGGGGCGGGCTCCCTGGTTCTCAGAAAAGGTTCCTGCAGTGAGAAACGCGCCTTTTGTTCCATCCCCGCCGGTTAGGGTGTACTGTCTCTTTAAGAACCCTCTGCCAGTCTGTTTCGTATTGATCAATCCTCCATTTTCCAACACAGAGCGGCGGCAGCGGGAGAGAGAAGAGAGCCACCCCTCTACCTGGAGAGGAAGCCAGGGACCGGGGGCAGACATGGCAGCCAATATGTACCGGGTTGGAGGTAAGGCTGGCGAATTTCAGGACACTACTCTTTATAACGTCGCTTTCGCCATTATCCACGCAGGCTCGTTTTACGTTAAACAGCGTTGTTCGTCGCTGCTTCCCTTCGTTTTTTTCTTCTTCTGTTATTTCCCCAAAGCTAAATAGCTCACTGAGATGATGGTGAGTCTATGAAGAGGAGGATGGTGATGAAGACTAAAAACTGCTCCCTTATGTCCATATTTTTTTTGTCTTATGTCCACGTTTTCTTTATTTAAAAGGAGCATAGATACAGGGGGCTTAAATATAACACTACTACTAAACTATTCATTATCCTTTTGTTTTAGAAATGCTGAAAGTTTCGCCTTGGTTTAACCTCGTTCCTATAAGTTGTATTTTGACCTGAAGGACCCGCTTTATATCTGAAGCATCCCGAGGAGGAAAAGGCGACAGGGACAAAAAAAGTTAAAGGCTGCACTAAAAAAAAAAAAAAAAAAAAAAAAAAAAAAAAAATCACAGAATCCTTCTGGATATTTTACTGATCTACAGTTTATTTATTTGTTTATGTGTTTATTTATGTATTTATTTGATTAATACAAGCAATTATTTATTTATTTTATACAGGCAATCACTTCTAATACCTAATTAAGATTCCTGATTAATCCTCCCACTAATTTCCTGCTACATCCTAATGGTGCTCAGTAAACTAAGTTCTCATAGCTGTTCCACTGTTTAAATATGAAATTATTATATTTCAATTGGTATTTTAATTAAAATACAAAAATAAACCTTATAAAGCACGTTATAAATCATAGTCCTGTGATGGAGTAGTGATTTGTATGACTTAGACAACTTTAATTGTCATTTTATATTCACATAGTGTTTACAAAAGGAAACTTCGTTTAGTACAGCTTTCCAGACGGTAAATGAACATTTCCATTCCATAAAGCGCAGCAGTGATCAAATGTAAACAGTGTAGGAGAAAAAACATGGTGCAAAAAACGCATTGATTTGCAAATATGCAGTATTTTTGGTTTCAGGGTTCCTGCAGATCCTTAAAAAGTCCTAAAAGGCATTGAATTCTTCAATATAATTGGAATTAAAATGTCTTAAATCAGTCTTTCATAGGTCTTAAAATTGTTACATCATAAATGGGATTTTATTTTTGTAATCCATATCAAACAATAAAATAATTGACAATATCTTTCTTACATTTACCGAGCCGCTCGCTGTAACCATTATTGTTCCGTCCCGATAGCGGAACCAATAAAAAAATGTTGCGACCGGACCTTGGTGTGATGTGTCACTAACTTTTTATCTGGGCAACATGGGGAAGTTTTAAATTCAATGAAAAATACGCTATCCAAGAGTTTTCTGCATGGCTAAAACCACTGTCAGGGAATGTAGATGAAGTACCATGGGAATCAAGGCAGCGGAGGCACAACTTGCACTCGATGCGTCAAAATCAAGTTATGGAGAAGCAGCAGGTATTTCTCCGTTCTGTTCTACCCTTGTCTCTGCAACGGCTCCACAGCATCTCTCACATTAGCAACAGCGCCGGTAGAGGCATGTCTCAGGATGATGTATGGTGGTACGCCAACTATGAAAGTAGAGGGATTGAGTAGGGAACAAAACAAAGTTGGTGAATTCAGTTCAGTAGTTGTTAAAAATATATCTATTTGTTTATTTTTAGCTTTCTTCCTATATGGAAAGTTTTTCAAAATTTGAAACACATCTACTGGGCCTGAAAGTAATGGTTTATGTTAAAATAAACATTTGAGGTAAATTTGTCACTACCAGGTTTTACTTGTGTTTATTGTCAAGTTGGTGTTAATTTTTTTTATTTTAAGTGGCATTAAAAAGTCTTGAATTTAAAGGAATAGTACACCCAAAACATGATTAGCCTTCATTTTCTACTCACTCCCATCCTGAACAACACCCTGGAGTACTTTTTTGATATCTCAAATGCATCTGGAGATCTGGGAGGCTTCTTGCTGTCTGCTGACATTCAAATAATGGAGGTCTAT
>NW_015151278.1:137948-142708 GCF_000732505.1 Cyprinodon variegatus | reverse complement strand
TAGAGTTTTCTCAACATTTCAGCAGTCTGATGGCGGTGGGGAAGAAACTGTTGCTGAATCCGCTGGCCTGCATCGAATGCTGCGAAGCTTCTTCCCAGAGGGCAGCAGGGAGAACAGTCCATGGTGGGGGTGTGAGGGGTCATTTATGATCAGATTTCAGAAAATGCAAATGTTTTGAAAAGAACGCAAAGGACAGCTGATAGTTATTTGTGTATGTATGGGGCGATGATATCACAGCCGTACAGGAAGCAAGCTGATTTGCAGGCATTAAACAACAGTACAGTCAAGATTGGACTGATGATCATCAAGCCATGATGGATGCAGGGATGAAAAGCTGGTGATGACCGTGACTACGCTCTAAACTTTTAAGTGGTTCAAAACCCCCGCCCCACTTAAAACGTTGTATGGTTTCTTTTTTTTTCCCACTGCAGTGCTACCATGCCCAATCTGAACCTGTATTATTAATTTTAGCTCACTTCTGTCTGTCGATCATTTTTGGTAAAAGCAGCAAGTGCAGCTCTGCAGAAAAACAGAACCAGTTTCATATGTTGTTTTTCAGTAAGTAGGTTTATATTTCTGACTAAAGCTTTTTTATTTAGACACTGAAATTATTAAATGTATAGTTAACATATGGCTTGAACATTACTTGAATAGTTGGCTAAAGCTCTTTTTTAGTAACCATGTTGAAGGTTGTTAAAGTTGTAATTTGTAAAAAAAAGTTTCTTTAACCTCTCAAAACCCACCGGGTCGCTTTAAAGCGTTTACAAATAATAACTCAAAATGCATAAAAATTACACTGTTAAAGTGTTTACCAATATAGACATGTTAGACATTGTTGGAAAGCTTAGATTCTCCACAATTCAACCACCTAGTTTATTTTATGGAAATGGCGAGCACCATAGCACAATTAACATAGATATAGCAGCATGTCAAAATGTACAATGACAAAGCAGCCACAAGAAGCAAGCATGTCTTTATTACTGCTGTTCAAAAAATACCTATTATTTTCAAGAATAAAAAAAACAACTTTGTCATGGTTGAACTGTTTCAGCTAGAGTGTTTTACTCACCCAATTTGTATATATTCAGAAACTAGAAGGTGTTAGCTTTCAAATAATGCATCACACATGTAACATGGGTTTGCGGTTCCTAAGTTATTTTTGCAAAATAGGCGAGAATTTCCTAAAATGTGGATATTAAGAGGTTAATTATTATACATGTTTATTGTAAACTCAACTCTGATCATAACTTCATAGATAGGATTTCTTGGTTCAGCCAAGGGGCTGGTTTGAGGACCCAGTGGATTTCATCTCTGATTTTTGTGGATGACACGGCTCTGCTTGCTCCTTCGAAGAATTAACTTTTGAAGCAGTGGGCATGAAGATCAGCTCCTTAAGTCAGAGTCCCTGGTTACTGATGGAAGAAGTATGGGTTGCCTTCTCCACGTCAGAGGGGAGTTCCTGTCTCAGTTAAAGGAGTTCAGGTATCTCATTGTACTTTATTTTTTCTTATTAAGGGTGAGTGAGAATTGGCATTGAGATTGAAGGATCAGTGTGGCTGCTGCTGTAATGCAGTTGCTGCACTGGTGGGTTTTAGCGTAGACAGAGCTGAACCAAAAGGTAAACTATAGATCAAGTGGCTGAAATTAGGTCCCTTTGCAGAGATTTCTTATACCCCCTTTCCCATTGGCTGAAAAATCCTTTTAAAACTGGGAACAATCTGCTTTTTAGTGGTGTGGGAACTTGGCAAGCACTCCGCGTTAAAATCGCCTAAGCTCTGATCGATATGGTGTGGGAACGCAATGCTCAATGGTATTGAGCATTGCGTATGGACATCAACAGTCGTGTCTGATCTTACAAGCCGAAACAACTCTGTTTACGTTCAGTAAACACTGGTGAGAGGGTTGCGGATAGTTAATAGCGCAAAAATATAAAGCACATTTACTACACCCTGGCCTTACATGTTGCTCTATATTGTTTACTTTCATGATTTGTGTCGCACTGTTGACATCATCAACATCACCAGACACGCAGCGGCAGGGGGATGCAGCCATGCAGCTTGCCAGCTAGTAACCCCTTCTTTTCCATAGCTTTTTTTAGCAATGGAAAAGGTGCAAAATGCCGATTTTTAGCGGGTCGACCCATGTTTGAAACCCCGGTGGGAAAAGAGGCTTTAGGGATACAGTGAGGAGCTTGGCCGTTCAGGAGGGGCATGGAGTAGAGCCCCTGCTCCTCCACATCGAGAGGAGTCAGCTGAGAGGGCTTGGTGATCAGTTGAAGTTGCTAGCTGGATGCTGTATGGAAACAAATGATTGTTAAAAAGCAAAAATCTCCCAGGTCTTTCGAATTTAATTTATATTATCTTTCTGAATAATTTGTGTTTTACTCTTTTTGTGGCTCAACTTTCAGCCCTTTTTCAGACCAGCTGATACGAATAATAAAGAGTCACTTCATGGGGGAAGATTTTTATTGTAGTTGTATACAGCGATATATTTGTTCAACTTTGAAATATCAATTGATTAAAGAGAAGAGCTTTTAAAACCAGATGTTAAAAGTTGATCTTTTTTGCCTCATGAACGGGGGTAGAAGGTAGAAAATTTCTAAAAAGATGCAATAACAAGCATTCAAACATCATACTGCTGTGTCTTGCGATCTTTTTATCACAGCATCTCTACTAAGCTGAGTTTAAAAGACAACCGTTAACTTTCCAAGACAATAGGGGCCCTCGAGGGAAGGCGTCGGCTTCCCCTTTGAAAGAGTGGAGGACAAAAGATGCCTTCTCAGGCCTTGATGTCTTCGTTTTGTCCCTGTCCTGGCCACGCTCCTCTCATCTGGCTCATGCAGCACACTGTTGGTGCTTAAAGTGTGGATGACTAACGGTGAGCTCATGCTTCCAATGACTCGTCATCTCAGGGGTATTAAAGGTAGCCATGTTAGTTTTCACTGGGTGAAAAATCATTCCTTATTTGCTGCAAACAGACAGAAAGCAGCCAAGGACTCAAGGAAAGAGAAGACTGAACTATGACCTTGCTGTAAACTGTAGATGCAGAGCCTGAACGGTGCATAGAAGGATTCAAAGGAACTGGCATGAATGCGACTGGCCAACAAAGCAGAAGGCTCAGCGCTGATGGGTTTCCAAAGAAACCAGCTTCACCTTTCCAGCTGCATATACCCGTCTCTGGTATTTCTCTTTATTAAGTTATGGTTACTAACGTGGGGTTCCATTTGAACCAAAACACAAACTGACAAACAGATTTAAAAATCCAATGTGGCTTAATTCCTCTTATGATAAGTCACGTTGAAAAATCTTGCCAAAAATAAACACAGCCTCACATTTTGTCATGTTGGAGCCACACATTTATTTACAATCTCCCACCTTTGGTGTGCACCTCTCCAGCTTGGGCTGGTTTGTGCAACTTTGTCCCCTGAACACGCTTTGATCTAAACCATTTTATGCATCTCTGACTGTTTGTGAAGAAGAGTTCACTTGTTGAAAGGAAAACCTCTTAGATCACCGTAGCTCTGGTGTTTTTCTGTTGTTGTTTTCCCCCATGCTCTCTCTACATTTAGCTACATCTATTGACTCTCACCAGCTCAATGCCATGATGCTGCCACCATAAACGGGATGTGATCAGTATTAATGTTTGGTATATCAGTCAAAAAGTTCAGCCTTTCTTTTCCCCACCTAGTGGCTTCAACACTTTTAACATATGTATGTCCAAAAAGATAAAATAAATGTTCAGTTGACGACTCCAACATGTCAAACCTTTCTGATCCAGAGCTGCACCTAAGGATGAGCTTCTCCTGTCTTACTCTGCATCAATACATGCCCGTTCTTTTCCACGCTCTTTAACTTGATGCACCATATTTATTAGCTTTGTGACAGAATCTGATGAGAAAACGGTAACGTTAGATGGACCTCCAGAGTTTTCACGTATAGATCCGCGTCTCATGTGACAAACAGCTGAGACGGTGTTCTGAAAGTTTCATGTGAAACAGAGGATCGTTTGATTCTGGAGTGTGAAGCAGAGTGTGTGCAAAATTGGTATTGAGCACAGTAGTTGTCTGATTTAGTTTAAGTATTAGCAGTGACATTTTTAATGCTATTGTAATATTTGGCCCATTGGACAGAGTGTCATGGTAGCAGATGGTGACATCGGACATGAATGGCGTTTTCCAAAATGCTAAAATATTACAAAGGGAAAGAATCACAGAAGGAGGAAAGAGAAAAACTGATTCACAGTATTAATCAATTTTAGTTTAGCCCTATTTTGTTCTCTATCGTGTGTTTATTGTGCCGTTGGGGAGGGATGTCCTGATCTGATATTATTATTATCAGAACTCGCTCTGATGTTGCCCCCCCAAAAAATAAAACAAATTAAAGCCTGGATATATTGGCCTTCATTCAGTATCTCAGAATTTGGCAAGCTGGTAGAAAGACTCGTCTTCTATTTCAAGTTTATGTAACCCATTGGTTAATAAGAAATGTCGTTTGTTCTCTTTCAGTAATATCACTTCATGTATACTTTTTGTAACTGTCTACAAAACAAAATAGGTATTAAAAGTAGAGCTGAACGATTTAGCAAAAAATGTCAATTGTAGTTATTTTTTGCCAATTTTTGCGTGAGAAATTCTTAGATCTGAATGTGGGCTTTAAATCTTTCTTTCCCTCCATGTGGCAGCAAACTCACTTTAAAGGAATAGTACACCCAAAACAGGATTAGCCTTCATTTTCTACTCACCCCCATGCTGAACAGCACTC
>NW_015151278.1:129610-136351 GCF_000732505.1 Cyprinodon variegatus | reverse complement strand
GTTCAGACTCCCATGAAAAGATCAGATTCGTATCGGATTCCGGACCACATAGCCAAGTGGCCTGGGTCGGATTGGAAAAAATCTGTGTTGTTCAGACTCCCATGAAAAGATCAGATTCGTATCGGATTCTGGACCACATAGCCAAGTGGCCTGGGTCGGATTGGAAAAAATCTGTGTTGTTCAGACTCCCATGAAAAGATCAGATCCAGGTCACATGTGGGCAAAAAAAAATCAGATTTGGGTCTCTTCAGGCCTTAGATTGTTAAATGTAACATGACTGAAATTGACTGCCTCTAAAACTTAAAAATTGCATTTTGCTGAAATACGATTATATTGCAAATATGATTACCTGAAGCAGCAGTTTTTGGATTTGTCACAGTGGTCCTATTAGAACTTTACCAAGAGTAGGCAGGAAGAAAAATCCCCAAAAAACTAAGGAGTTTGTGTTAAGTAAAGACATCTAGCCTACAGATTTTAGTTTGCCCGAGGGGAAAAAACAATTTTCTAGACATGCAAAGAGGAAGGATACTGGTTCAGTTTTTCCTCTACATTCTTGTCCGTGTGTGCATCTGATGTTTGGTCCATCAGGCCTTTTATCTATCCATCTGCCCATCCATCTACAGTGTGTCTTGTTCATATATCGTAGCACTCTGTCCATCTGTTTTTCCATTCCTCTTCATTCTTTCCATCCAGTCATCTAACGTTTGGTCCATCAGGCCTTTTATCCGTCTGTCCATCCATCCATCCGTCCATCAAGCTTTTTGTTTATCCATCTCTCTAAATCTCCCGACTCCCACGTTGAAAACCTCTGCAGTAAACCGTACATCCCAAAGCTTTTCTTCTGCACACATAGTGCATCAGTTATTGCTTATTTAAGGACACGTGTGTATTAGCTGGATGAAGGCTTAGGTTTTTAATGTATTTAATGAACGGGGGGAATAGATTTTTCACTGTTCGTCCTGCCAATCAAGGGAGTAATTGGTCGATTAATTTGTGTTGCCCCAGCAGGGAGATGAACAGAACGAGTGCGCTGAAGAAAATAAGAGGTCGTTTTAAAAGAATACATGACATGCATTACTTTTACATACAGGTTGATGATATTTGTACTTTGTGAACCTGTTTTGTTGTGAAGGAATCATACAGACACCAGAATATGATTTTTGGGAAAATTCTACATTAGCTGAGTGGAAACACTTTGTGTTTTTCAGTTTGCATTGAGTCAAATACTGTTAATGAGCTTGTTTTACATTTGCTCAAGATTTCTACATATTCAGTAGCTGTGGTTCACCTGGGGCTTTGCTCTGATACACAAACTGATGAAGTTTAAAAAAAAAAACTTTTGCAGAGCTCCTGTTTTACCTGGCTGATGGCTAGTGTTAATTTCCCATGCTGGCAGTTGTCTGAATTGCAGGTCCGGTGGGTGCACTCACACAGTCCGAGTCTGAGGCTTCTTTGCAGCCTTCCTGCCAAGTTTAGGACAGCCAATTGAACAGATGCGTGACAGCAATTCCATTCCCTGCACAATGTGTCACTATCACTGCAATTCACAAGCCGGACCTTATCCATGTCTGTAACATTAAATGTGAGTAAGCCAATGAAATGTTTTAACATACAGATCTGATCCTCCAATAAAGCAGACATGATGTCTGAAAATAGCCATTTGGTCCTACGCTTGTTGACGTCTTCAAATATCTATGAAGATGATCACGGATGTTTCTTTGTGGATTAAGGAGAGAAGATGAAGAATGTAGACGAATAAAGGTGAGTTATCTTGAGGGTTTTACATTTTTAGTAATTACCATAGAAACCCTTCGTCTTTATATGACTGAGCTCTAGTCTCATCTGTGACGGTTGCTTATGGGAACAGATGCATCTCGTTGTAGGAGTGGTGGATTTAGATTACAGGCTGTGGGTTGTGGAGCGGTAGTTGTGTTCCTCCTCATCCTCCTTCTCCAGGACGGCCCGACATACTAATTGCCTCAAAACTCGTAATTCTGAATGGACCTTATTTGTTTTCCAGCTTAGAAATGATTAAGCTATGCCTGTTGTTGCCGACTGGTAACTGATTGTGTGTTCATGTCCTTGAGCTGGTATCGCTCTTTAACAGAGGCGATGCCTCACCTGCTGTGTTGTAGCTTTTAATTGGAGGAACATTGGCAGGAGGCGCTGTGTCTCTGTCAGGTGATCAACATGTGTTGGCAGATGTTGCAGTAGGATACCTAAAACGAATCTAAAGAAAAACAGCCCTGCTATTACACTCCATTGCAAAGATATTCACACCCCTCAAACTGTTTCATCTGTTATGATAACGAAGGTTGTTTTATCGTATTTGGTCCCTGTTATTTTATTTACCTTAGATAAAATCTGTTTCCCTCTAACCACCCTCTGAGAGTCCAAATATGTGTTTGCACAAAGTTAGCAGAAGAAAAAGGAGTCTGGAGGAGCTGCAGAGGCACACGGCTCAGGTGGGAGAACCTGTGATTCTCTGTGCGCTTCAAGAATATGAAATGTAGCAAGGAAAAAGATTGTTATAAGAAAGATGCAAGATGTCATGTTTGTGGTCACTGCAATCCACTTAGTTCCTCTTCATTTACGGTGATCCCACCCCAGAGCAAAACATTAAATATCAGGCGAAAAGACTTCACATCTACATGAACACTAATCTAAACCTACAACTGGAGGTGAAAATGGTTTAGATCCTTTCATGGGTTAGAGTGGGACAAAGCCCGCACTAAATGCAGTTCAGTTTGTCAGAAAAAGCTTCTGATGAAAGACGCCTTTCATCTGTTCTAAGTGTTATGAACTTTCTCAAAATGCTATAAGTCAGAGATTGATTAAAGGACGAGTGTGAGACGAGGGAGGAAAAGGAACATGCTTCTCGCCTGATATCGTCTTTACAAGATTTTCTAACATCCTGCAGCTGTAGTTCAAATTCTGTTCCCTAGATGTACAAAGCTAGGATATTCTCGACTAAGGGAAGCTAAACGTTAGAGAAGACCACATATTTCCACCGTTTCATATTAGGCTATCATTTAAAATTGCAAAAAAACTACTTTGAGGTTTATGCTTTAAGGCTGGAAAAAGGGGGACAGATTTCAGAAGGTGTGAAGACTTTTTAGAGCAGGACTTATTTAAGCTATAGATCACTTTGTGTAGTAGCATTCATTAATTTTCTGTACCTCTTTAATCCTGTTCAGGGTCACGGGAGTGAGACAGACCTATCTTTAGCAGCCAATAGGCAACAAAGAAAGGTGTTGCCAGTCCATCGCAGGGTATTAACTACCTTCTTATGTTATCTTCTGAGGACTTAATATTTGAACCTGTACGAAAAGTTTTCCAGCCACCTCCGCAGAAGTAGAAATGGCTCTACTGATTGTCAAATACTAAAATCACAGTTGATCTAGACCAGCAGGATGCTAAGTCATCATTAAATAAATGACTGACATTAGTTATAGTTAACCTGCTTTTTCTTTACTCTTCTCCTTCCTGATGAAGGAGGAAGCTTTTCCTGAGCTTCAGCATCTAAATCTCTAAGATCTTTATAAAGTGTTGGCAGCATATGAGGGAGAGTGCGGGTGAAAAAGCATGAATGCCTGATCCGTGAATTACTGAAGCCAACCTAACGGCACCATTTATGCAAGAACTACCACTAGTTGTCTGCACTCATGTTGAGACAATGATATAAAAACAATGCAGATCTCTAGAGAGTGATTATTGGGACGGTGTTGGAAGGTATCTGCTAATGTTTTATTTTGTGTTGGAAGATGATAACATTTTTCTATACATAGTCCCCTGGTGTAGCTTTCATGTAGTGGCTCTCTAGTTCTGTGTATTTATATATATATTTCCTTCATTTTCCACCACTCTTCTAATTTTGCGTCTTAATGCTTCCCAATTCTCCCATGTTTTCCCCTCTTCCTGAAATGCATCTCAGATTCTGTGAGTCTCTCTCTGGCCTGGTTTCGATCAGCCCCACAGGCTCGCTCTTTTGGGGCTCAGGAAAAAGGCCTTGATTGGCTCTCACAAAATTCGCCTGCACTGTGACATCACAGCCGTCGGAGCCTGCTGTTTGGCTGCCGCTCTGAGTGGGGGATGGATAGTCGGGCGGTTACACGCAGGGTGAGGCGGCGGGAGGGCTCATGGGAAACGGAGAGACTGAGCGACGCTGCTCAGTGCCTACAGGCCCTCTCCCTCTCAGTTGCTCTCATTTCCAGTTCCTCTCCAGGCTGTTCTTTACTGGGCTTCATCTCCTCTCATGGTGGAAACTCTCAAGCAGCCTGCTCTTTGACAGTTAACCATTTCCTTACTGTAGGGTGGGGATCAAGTTAACCCTTAAGAATGATTACATTCTTGGTAACTTTTTCCTTAGCGAGGAAAAAGGAAGACGTCAAGCCGTACCCAAAGTCCCCCCTTCCTTAGATGTAGGTGGAGACATGTTGTCATTGTCTTAGGATGCATGGAGGCAAATAACAGCTTTGAAATGTGGCCCCGCTCCGACACATTCTGGCTCCTGGTTAATGAACAGCAGAAATGGCAAAAAGTTTGTCTCAACATCCATTCATGACATCAACTTCTTGATCTAGGTCACAGTTTCATAATACATATTAATCCATTTTATTTATCTAGGTGTAACATTGTTCCAGTTTTTTAAGTCTTGAGACGGTGCTGAAGCTGTGATGGTAAATCTGGACTCCATTGTGGAGGCAGACGTGGGTCAAATCTTAATTCTCGACTTTAAAACTCTCTCTCAAATTAAACCCTGGATTTGAATCTGCTTTGTGTCTTCATAGGTAGAATAACAAACTTTTATCTAAGGCTTAGATAAGAAGATTGTGCTCCTCATTATTTTTGTTATACCTCTTAAAGTTAATTTTAAAACATTGGACTAATTCACCAATCAGATAAAATCACTTCTCACAACTGGATTTTACTGACAGTTAATTTTCCTATATTATATTATCAGATTATATTGCCTTCTGTCAAGACATAATCATAATTTTTCTGTTTAATTTAATGGTTCAGCCTTCAGACCTTGGGTTTGGGGTGCCTAGAAGCAAGTTACTCAAATATCTTGTGATCAATTTCTAACGCTCTTAGCGCTCGATTTCATCTCGGCCTATTTGGTATTCAGCAGTGTGACGAAGGTGTCTTATAGTGACAGGGGAGTCTGATAACAAGCTGTTGCAGTGTGAGGGCTGACGGGTCTTGTGTGCATCCCCTGATGTCTTACAGGGATGTTAAACAGTGAAAGAAGTGCCTGAGAGGAAAGCGAACTCCACATTTCCTTTGGATCAATAGCGCTGTGTTGGTTAGCTCACAGAGGAAAGGTATGGGTAATTGGATGGAGCATTGTGCAGTTCAGTTGTCGCTCCCATCTTCTGATTCATTTGGAGGACATTGACTGAAGATATTTTTTCCCCTCCAAAATTTCCCCTTTGGGTTTTAAAGTTTGTGGTTAAATGGTAGAAATGAAAATAAATTTTTTTAAAGCGGTCTGTTTTCATAGTTGTATCCTGTACTCTGATTTGGCATGAATCCCCACAGACTTGCTTTCTGTAGGGCCCCCTGATTTCCACCGTGAGAAAATGAGGGCTGAATTTCCCAGACGGGATCTCAGCAGATTTGTCCATTTGGACGAGATGTAGTAGTATGTGATGTATTTTGTCCTCTGTCAAAAAATGCATCTGCCAATGCTTCTAGCACTTTCTTGGATCGAAAGCTTTCTATATCTTGGGAAATATATTTTACGTTATCCGCACCCCTGGCAGATTTATTTATTTTTTGGTAATTTAATTTAAACATATTTTTGATAGAAAATGTGATATTTTTACTTCGCTTTTATTTATGTTGGACACATTAGACTATTTCAACCCTGATAACAAATGATTGAAAAAGTTTTTAAACACAATAGCGATCAAATCCTTCTTATTATATGTAGCTGACCAGCTTTTGAAGGCTCCTACTGGCTCTGATATTGACTCATTTGCTGGATTGGATATTGGTGATTGATATTAGCGATCCAATCTAGGGCTGAATGATTTTCCAAAATCTAATTGCGTTTTTTATGTTAATAATGTGAATACATGCACTTATTTTTCCCAGTTTAAATTCTCGTGTTTTCTTAAACATATACAAACAAATCTGTTTCATAATATTCTGATTTATTTAAAGCACAGATTACAAATAAAGGAAACAAATGTGTGGCTTTACCTTATTAACATCTTTTTATGTTTCTTGAAACATGATACATAAACATATGGACTCCACTCCTTAAACACTGCCAGAATTTAACAGGACAGTCTATAAATAAATAAATCAAACAATCCATGAAAATGATATTAACTGATCTCCAGTGAATTGCATCACACATTCTAAAGTGCAGGAAAAGTTTAGCGAACAAATGTCTTCTTACCCTCACAACACCTGATGTTGCACAGCGTCTTTTTTTTAAAACCCATATTAATTCCACACAACTGACGTACTGCTCCTGCTACGTGACGTACTGCTCCTGCTACGTGACGTACTGCTCCTGCTACGTGACGTACTGCTCCTGCTTACGTGACGTACTGCTCCTGCTAAGTGACGTACTGCTCCTGCTAAGTGACGTACTGCTCATGCTAAGTGACGTACCGCTCATGCTAAGTGACGTACCGCTCCTGCTAAGTGACGTACCGCTCCTGCTAAGTGACGTACCGCTCCTGCTAAGTGACGTACCGCTCCTGCTAAGTGACGTACCGCTCC
>NW_015151278.1:120307-128893 GCF_000732505.1 Cyprinodon variegatus | reverse complement strand
CTTAAGTATTGATAATCAAATCGGTGGGTCAGGAAATTGATAGTGAATCGAATCACCATCGGTGTGATTTACACCCCTAGTTAATTCCCTAACATGGTGAGACATATGGTTCATTCATTCAGCAGTTGAATCAGATTGGTATCAAATACACATTCAGCCCAGGTATCAGTATCGGTTGGATCGGAAAAATTGGAGTACATCTCTAATGTTTTACCCTTTTATCTTTTGAGTAAAATGGTTTCCAATTGGATGGCGTCCTCGCCTTCATCTTTCTGAAGCTTCTGGTTCTGAAGATTTATACTGGGCTGCTCCAGTATCTTAGTGTTGCCTCCAGTCATTAGAAACATGATTTTTAAGTGAAAGCATTAGTACTTGAACCTAAATCTGCAAGCTGTAGGAATAATTATAGACAACAGAAGATGTGGCTTATTCCCTCCTCCTTTCACTATCTTTAAGTTCAAGGTTGAACATCACAAAAAAATATTTAAGACTGCTAATTTTCCAAAATTTGCTATTAGCTTTTTTATTTGGATTGTTTTTAACTCTTTTGTTTGTTTATTTTTATTTAGAATTGTGCAGTCCTTTTTTTAAAATTGTTATTAAATATGTTTTACGATCATATTATGTTATGATACTAAAATATATTTCACCTTAATCCAGAGGTTTTAGCTGTTGCTCACATCGTGAATACGTGTTGGGTCTATGCCTAAACCGGTTTGTTCTGGACCTTTTCATAGTGAGAAACTAACTGGTTAAAAATCTTACGATCCACGCTGTCTGCGGTCAAGAGTAAAGCGTAAGGGGGGTTGAGATATTGCATTGGACAGAGCTTCAGCACCAGGCAACTTACCAAGTTCTGGGTATAATCTGAAAACACTCAGCCAAGACGCATGCAGGGCTAAGACCAGGCACCCTACCAAGACCGGGGCCTGTGGGGACATCCTGGTGAGAGCTAAGCCTCCAATGGGCCTGGAGCCGTGCCAGGAGCCACACACACACACGTTTAAGCTTATACAGGCTCTCATTACACCCACACAAGCATAGACCTACGCTGCATGCAAACAACACCAAACAGAAGGAGAATGAATGGAGCAAAAGACAAAGAGAGCATGAGGGTGAGGAAATTCAAGGTTTGCAGGCTGAATTGAAGGTTTGCAGCGACAGATTTGTTTTGTGTTTAAATGTGCATCAACATCTCATTCACTCAGCCTTCCTGACTACAATTAGGCCTTCTTTGTTTGAAATTAGCCCAATTAAGTTGAACTGACATTTTCTAGACGAATCGGATGGAGACTCATTAATGAAACTGTCCAAATAGAGACACCCTGCTTTGCTGAGTGTCTCTAAATTGATGGTTGACATAATGTTTTTAAAAAATATATATATTTTTTCTTTTTGTCTCCTTTTCCTTTCTCTCATGCTGCAGATTATGTTTATTTTGAGAACTCGTCCAGCAACCCACTGCTGATCAGGAGGATAGAGGAGCTGAACAAGGTGAGTGCTTGTCAGAGGTTGAATGCGTCTCTAATCCCACAACTGGGAATCATATTATTGTTATTAATTCAGCTAAAGTTGATTGTTCTTATCAACTAATGTTTTACTAATTAGCCACCAATTCCTAAAAAAAACAAAACGTTTTTCTCTCGTATTTTGACATTTGATAAAACCGTATTTTTTCCCAATGAAAAAATTGACTTGGCACATGACAACAATAAACTTTAGCCATGCCTCCACTGCTTTAGTGAAATGTTCAGGAGTTTGAAGCTTTAACTGGCTAATGTAAGCTTGCTTTTTCTGCTTGTTCCCTGTGTGAGTGTTTTAAGTGATAATCATATCTATCCTTATGCTTTCAGCCAATCAGGTGTTGGAAAGGTGTCAGGAATCCTGTTCTGTCAAAATTTTGCAATTCCATTCGCATTTTTCGTATCCCACAAATCATCCCTTATCATTATGTCAGTGCAGTTTCCAGTTTCTAATTCTTATATTTTTCTAAACTTTGGACGGTGACGTCTTAGTGCAGAGGCGTAAACTGTAAAAACCAATACGAATCACTTCAACTTTGGTTAAAAAATACTTGGCCAATTGGAGAAACTCAGTTTAAATGCAAAATAACAATGAAAATATTGACATGATTTGTAATAAGAAATCAACAACAGGGTTCAATACTTGAGTTTATTTGGACCATGGTTGGGTTGGGAGGTTCTTTGTCTTTGTTAAAGTTAAACAGGCCAATACAGAAAAGAGATGTTTGTTCTCTCATCCAGTACTGTAAACAGTACTTGGTTTGATGTTCCTGCAGATTGCTCTTGCAGTTATTCTGGAACCAACCTTTTTCTCATTGATCGGTTCTTTAGTTTGTTTGTAGTTGAAGTAGGTGGCCTTACTGCTTTGTCAAAAACTGTATGTACTGTATAAGGGCTGGTGAGACTTCCCAGGGATTCTACCATTTTAGTTCTTGTAAAGTAGGAACTTTCCAAGCTAGAACTTTATTACCGCTCTTGCTACCTTCCATAAAAGATTATATATATCATAAGATTATATAAGCATTTTGAAGAAAATTGTCCATTAACATTTTTTTGTTGAACCCGTTACTCCTTGAAGACTTAAAAGTATAATTTAAAAAAAAGAAAAATCCTACCAATGACCTAAAACAGTTATATAATATTAAAGGTGGGTGTAAAAAGAGGCGGATGAATCTGAGTTGAACGTTTTTGACACAGGCCTGGTTTAAGTCCCCAGTCAGCAGAGCCTCTGATGGAAAATCTGGGAGCACTTTTGTTGGATTGACACAGATCACAGCTTCATCTTTCTCCTCTGCGTTTCACTGTCGGTCTCCTCCAGTTAGGGATTTAGATTCAGGTTTAAGCATGACTGAGGTGCACATGGAAAAATACTATTAAAAAGGGAGAACTTCTGACAAATAAAACTGCATGTAATGAATAGTTTTTAATATAAATATTATATTTTTATAATTAGTTTGTGATATGAATATTTTAGATATTCAGACATGGTCTTCTGAATTAAAGGTTACCTAGCTATTAATTCATATGGAGTTGACCTTTTTAACAGGTTTTATGTGTCCTCTGTCAATGGTTAGCATGACTAGGAATGCTACAATAGTATTAATGTATGCCTTCCTAATTGCTTATAACATTTCAAGACCCAGCATGTTCAATGATAAACGGAGGTTAAATATTTGATATAAATAAAAGAAAACAACTTTACACCTTCCTGTTATCTTCTGGAAGTCACCCTCTCTCTTCCTTTCTTCCAGCCTTATTAAAGCCTCTGAAAATGGCTAATTAGAGTTATCCTCTGCTCAGGAACGGCATCCACACTGAAGATTGTTGTTGTTAAAGTGATCTGGTTTAGCTTTGGTATTGTACATTCATTAGATTAGGGGATTACTGACCCACCAGATGATGTTTAGAGCTTATTAAATTTGCGAATTTAGTAAATAATTTGTGAAATTATACATTTTTGTTCAGCTGCAGGTTTTTCAGTGCATCTTTACCATCTAACGTGAAGCTTCTCTTGACGTTGCTGACAAATAATAATTTAGTTTTAACATTTTTACAGCTGCACAGGGCCCATTTGGTAGGCTTCCCCATCTGTTCTCACTGAGGTTGTTTTTCCGTTGGATATAAATTATTTAATGTCTAATAAAGGAGTGTGCTGTACTCATTTCTGCAGAATTATCACAGCTTCCTATTTCAGTTGAGGTTTAAAATAATCTTTAATTCTTAATCTGTTCCCTTCTTTTTGAGTTTTCAATACAACCTAATTCAGCCTCAACTCCTCATAACATAAAACCATTCTTTAATCTTTCTGCTTCACCAGGGGAATAACCGAATTAAAAAAACAAGTCTTGGTCCTCGTTTTCTTTTTAAAATTTTACTCTGTGAGCGAGTGTGTGTGTGTTCACGCGCTCATGTGTTGGTGTTCTTTGTGCGGCACCACTTGTTGCCTTGGTAACGCCAATTGTCTCTGGTTTGCAGACAGCCAATGGGAACGTGGAGGCCAAAGTGGTGTGTTTTTACCGGCGCAGGGACATCTCCAGCACACTCATCGCTCTGGCAGACAAACACGCAAGTGAGTGACCGACCGTAACCCAACCAGCAGGCATCAACGTTTCTAAAAATGCCTTTCTTTGCTTAACACCTTTCCTGTTATTTTCTTCACTGGTGAGGCATAATACCCCAGCACTAGGCTGTGCAGGCTTCAAATCTAAAGGTTTTTTTTTATTTGATACAGACTGCAGCTCTGTTTGTGGGGGAAACGGTTAATGTGCAGCTCTTTATCTGCAGAAGTTACCAAATGCATGTTCAGTTATCCCCAGAGTAGCCTCACCTCATGATTCCTCGCAATGGTTCGATATCATTCCAAGGGAAGGGATGGAAATTGGGGATGCAAGTAAAAATTAAGGGAATGCTGTTTAGGTTTATGGACAATCAAGCAGCAGGATGTACAAAAAAAAAAATCATCTGTGAGAAACTACTTTGCTGCATCTCAGTGCAACTGAAATGAGCCGTTGCTTACAGGACGATGCTTGACAAGAATAGTGAATGTAAAAAAGCAAAGAGAAAAACACAGCTCACCCTGAGTTTAGAGACACTTCATGTTGAGCTCTGTCTGTCCTCTACTGTTACTTTTATAGTTCCCTGATCTGCACTGAATATTTTAATTAGTTTGGTCAGGTAGCCAGTAGGCGTTGATAGAGTTTGAGCATTTGCAGTAGTATTGTTGTGGAAGATAAATCCATTCTATTGTCACTGCGATGCTTCAAATTCTCTGATCTTCACCACTGGCTAGAATCCATCTCTGCTATCTTGTATTTACTGTAGTGAAACAGAAATATCTGCATTTAGAGAATTGAAGAGTTATTGCAAATATTTGCTTTTATTATTGATGCAAGTTATAGATAAATACCCCATTTACACCAGCCTTGAAAAACCGTGCCGAGACGGGTCCGAGCTCAGTAACTGAGATAACTTATCGTGTGTAAATGGAAAGCAAACTGAACTGAACCGAGCTAGACACAACCGGACCGCCCTAACTGCAGACCAGTTCCAGAGGTGGGCTCGGCTTGGTTTTTCCCTGCCTCGGTTCTCTGATAACAAGAGCGCATGAGCAGAACGCGTCATCTCCGTCTGGCTGCACATCCCGATTCACACTCCATTCCAGTAGATGGCGGTTATGCCCCTCTGGAAGTTGCTTGCCAATCAACACAAAACAGAAGAAGAACAACAACTATAAGCAACAATCAAAATCTTCTCCACGCAACATTTTAAATAATAACACCGAAGTACAGCAATAATAATCAAGCATAACTTTCTGAATGTGACGAGCGCCGCCATTTTGATTTGCTTGATTCCCTCCTTCTTCGTCTTTTTCTTCTTGTGTTTTATGGCGGTTGGTCAACAACTTTTGGTGCATTACCGCCACCAACTGCTTGATTTCCTCCTTCAATACTGGCAGTAATACCGCAGATCGTCACTAGGAGGCGAGGAGTCGAGGAACCGAGATAGCATGATGTGTAAACGGTCGTCAGATCCGAGCTCGGACCGGTCTCGACTCCACATGGATCGGTTTTTCAAGAGTAGTGTAAATGGGGTATAAGTTAATGGTCTTATCAACCAGTTTACAATAAATTGATATGCTGCCAATCTCTTTAAAATCAATTTAGCTTTTTTTCCTTTCCATCACACAAAGGGCAATATATATATATATATATATATATATATATATATTTTTACAATATGCTAAGTAAAAAAAAATAAAAATAAAGTGTTTTCTATTTAAACAATTGTTTATGCTGTATTAAATGCTAACTGAATGACCCAAAAAGGTGGTTTTTCTCAAACATTATTAAAATTAA
Source organism: Cyprinodon variegatus (assembly GCF_000732505.1). Taxonomy (NCBI): domain Eukaryota; kingdom Metazoa; phylum Chordata; class Actinopteri; order Cyprinodontiformes; family Cyprinodontidae; genus Cyprinodon; species Cyprinodon variegatus. The sequence continues at coordinate 123,015 of NW_015151278.1, read as the reverse complement.
ACATATTTATAATTTATAGCAAACCGGGAACCTATTTGATTACTAAGTTTAAAAATGTTTATTCCAGTGGAGTGAGACACTGATGGGTTGGGGCTTATTTTACATTTGGGGGCAGCTGCTGCTTGCTGATTACTTTACTTCCTGGCATTGTTTCAAGCATTCGGCTGAATATATGGCAACTCCTAAACTGCCTTTAGCGTTTATAGGTTTTTAAGTAATGAATAGAAATGGCACCTGATCACCAAAACCTTTAAGTGTTTATCAGAATCTGCATGCAGATAAACGATTTACACTATTAAATGATTTTTAAAGGTAGAATAAAGCAAAGTAAAGTTAACTTAGTGCATTTAACTTGTAGTAATTACAGGCTACTTGCCTTATTAATTCAAACACGAGTCTGTTTTTGATCAGTTTTCCCTCTATTTTTATTAGAATATTTTCACATTTTGTGCTCATTTCAGGTTCCTTTGAATTCATGAAGGACGAGGTTTTGTCATTATGTAAAACCCAAAAGAATAACATAAAAAACAATTAGATAAGACTTCTGAAATATATGATAATAAAAGGATTAATTCACAATTTGATTCGACTCCAGTGGAGCTGTCATCTAGGGGAGGATTGCAGGCCAGCTCCTAGACTGATGCTGGGTGTGGCGGGCTGTGTTGGCTGATGTGGTGTGAAAACCCTTATGTTAGTCTGAAAGGGATCATACGGCATTTTTGAACGCGCTTTCTTATAAACAAAAGTCCAAACCACAGTGTCTGCAGAGGAGGCATGGGCATATCTTCTACACAACAAGATAGTTTTTTTAGACCACCCAGCATTGGCTTACAATGTAACCCAGTAAGCAGAGATGTTTGTTCAGGTTGAGAGTGTTTAAGAATAAATGTGTTAAAAGCAAGTATAACCTCTGCAGATGTGGTTTGTAATAAATTGGTTCGATCAGCTGCTTGCGTGGCTGATGTTTGTTGGTGGGTTTTCAGCATTTCTAATAAAAAATGAATGGTAAGGAGGCTTGAGCTCCACCACGTGGTCATGGTTAACGGCCCATCTGCATTTCAGTAGCTGCAAACATGTAACCTCTGCCGATAAATGCATAATGCATGCAGAATTGACTGGAGCTGCTGCCTCCAGGAGCTACCAGAGGGCCTAGACCTGCTTTAGTTTTAGTTTTCTAATTGATCTTGGGAGAACAGTTTTCTGTGGCCTGTTTGTATATCTAAGCTTGGGTGTCTGCTGTGAGTCATTGATCAGATATTTGCTTTCAGAGCTTCACATGCATCCCTCCCTATGACTATAGTGGGGCTCCTGAGTGGACAGCCTCTGGAGAACCTATTTTCACTCACAATCCCCCCCTTTTCAAAATAAATTTGCATCACTCAACCTTCTTTCTGTCTTTATTTTTAAGGTATTGCCTTCTTTCTGAAGACTGTGGTCTTATTGCTATTTGAGAAACTTTTCAGATAAGTAACAATGGTTGGAGAGTTTAAAGCCACTCAGTTTAGGATTTATTTGTGTTTAAATGGGGACCAAACCCTTTACTTTGAGCTTTGAGGGTGAAAATAATGGCAGATGACCACTTTGATCTCTACTTGTCGAACAAGCCTGCAAACACACCTCTAAGGAGTGATAATAGGAGTTAAGGTGTCATGTTAGAGCTAATGTTGGTGACGTTAAAGAAAATTGCCCAGTCCTAACGCTGCCTTGGAATGGCTTGTTTTCTGACTGTGTTAGTTTTGTTCCTATTCTTGGTTGGAATCTGCTGTGGATTGAAAAAAATGTTTTAGCAATTCACTCAACTGAGGGAAAGGTCATCCAGCACCCAAAAGCCTCTCTGGAAGTTTTTGTTTTTACTGGACAAATAGGAACCAATTTTTGCAGATATCCTTGGTGTCCTTAGCTTCCTTTTGTCCTGCATAGTCATTTTAATAATAGTAATTAAGCTAAACTTAAACACAACTGCACTTTAAAAACTAAAACAGAAGGTTTTTCTCTTTTTATTTTTATTTTTTTTTGAGTAGAATTCAAACTTTTACCTTGGTTAAGTTCTGAGATAGAGCCTGGAGGTATTTTCTAATTTCCTCGAGGCACTCTGCTGCGAGCAGCAGTGAAGCTGTGTCCATTCCACACTTTTCAGGAATTTGTAATAAACTGATCAGGTTCCAGTTTCCTTACCTAAACTCCCAGCGTGTTAAATGGTAGAGGTGTAAATCACATCCATCATGGCGATTTGATTCAGTATCGATTCCTGACCCAACGATTCGATTATTTTCGATACTCAAGAATACACCACGATTCGATTAATTGGTTAATTTTTTTTTTTTTTTTTTTACACCTTACAGGCTAGACAATGTTTCAAATTTGAAATAAATCAATAAAAGCTGTAATATCTTTATGCATTTTTTTAAGAAACAATAGCAAATAACAGAAGTAGAAAAGTTGCATCAATAAAAACTGCAAAAAAACTGCACAAAATTAGTGCAATGAGTTCAATGCAATACCTCTGCTCCAGACGTCCCGCCCCCTCCACAGACGCTCCGCTGCTCCTCTCCCAGATTGTAGCTGACCGCAAACAGTGCCGCAGACAGGAGGCCGGCTTGTTTTGTTTTTATGACCGAATTTGCGGAAAACAACTCGTGAAGTTTGACCCGCTAGAAGAGCGAGGTGCGCGAGAACGCTGGGACCCTTTTTCCACCTGGATCTCCGCT
>NW_015151278.1:117308-119647 GCF_000732505.1 Cyprinodon variegatus | reverse complement strand
ACCAGTAAGAGCCTGGTTATAAGGATGGTTCATTATTAATCCTAATATTTCTAAATGGGTTTTTAGATTATGAAATGCTCCCTGGGTTGTGCAGTTATTACGGCTGTTAAAGGAGCCATACAGGGCACCTGAAAATGTGCAGCTGAGAGAGAGAAACAGCCTTCACACAACAAAAGGCTGCTTTCTCTGTTGAAAACATTATTTCTTATCAACTTTATTCTGTTTTCTGCAGTCTAGGCCCATAGTAAATCTACGGGGGAACCTTCTTTTGATCTTTTTGTAAAGGCTGTTTAAACGGTAAAATTTTGGACCTTACCTTTCACTTTTTGTTGTTTTTCTTTTCTGTTGCTCCTCCATCTGTTCTTAAAGCAGTGATTCATGTGTGTATGAAAAGTCATCTGCATCTCCTGCTGTTTGCACAGTTCAGTGCATCAACTATAAACCAGGCTTAATAGTCCTGCTTTAAAGAGTTTGCTACGAAATGACATGGATGGCAAAAGGAAGAAAAGACTGTTAAACCAGACTTAATGATCAGCACACATGCCTCCATAGATCATCGCTTCATCTTCTTGCAGCTTTTATACTTTTGCCGTTTTCTTTTTTTTTTGTAAACGTTTGAATGATTCTGGGAATAACTTTTTTTTAAATGATGTGACGACTTCCAAGCCGAAGAGTTTTTTTGGTCATGGTGACCTGATAACTTGCATCTGGTATATTTATTGAATGAAATATATCCAGACTTTCATTTCTATCCCTCTTCTTCTGAATAAGAACAACGTGTTATTAATATTTTAGAAGCAAAAGTTCAGAATTAATGTCTGCGGTCCTGCAGCCAGAGTAGCACACTGCATATTGAGTATAGCCAGTTTATTATAGCAGTGAAGGTCCACTGAGCTCTTCTCACCTCAGCATGTCACCCTAAGGCCCGATCGTTTCTCTCCTTCCCTCTCCTGCCTCAGTCTCTCAAGCCCGTAAGGCGACCCATTCATCAATAATTGATAATTGCCTGAGACAGCTGAGATGGAGAGGCAATTTGTAGAGAGTATGGTGTGGGTTCTCTGAGAAGTTGAGTTGCCACTCAAGGACTCGCAGCTGGAAGGTCCAAGTCACCGATGGACACTAGATACTCCATGTTTGTGTTTTGGTCTGTTTATGAGGTCAATGATGCAGACATAAGAGAAACGCATCATATTAAAGTGCTCGAACAGCTGTGTCTTTGCCTACTTAAGGCCAGTAAAGTTAAATATAATCAGAGATTAGAGGCTTTAAAGCTTGGACTATAATAAGATGTATTGGTCCTTTTACAGTTAATTTCTCAGATCAAAGTTAACTTTATTTTTTGAGTGGTGGCTGGAATCGGCCGTTTTTCCTGGTCATGACCAGATTTTATGAAGGTAAGGAGACTCTGCTGCTACTTTATATAATCTGAGTCTAAAGAGGAAGTCACAGGAAGGCCAAAAACTGTAAGACATGTTTAGCTAGCTAACAGCATGCTAATTTAATAAGAAGCGAAGCTGGTTTGTTTTCTTTGGATGATTTTATCCATCTTTGAAGATATTCAATAAGAAAACACTGACACTCCACAGGGAATACAGACTAAATTCTGTTTATTAGATTAAGCACACCATTTTAACTGACTACAGACTATTTTTTTTAAATGTCACCCTAATAACATTTTTATGATTATTTGTTTAATAGAATAACTACAGAGCTGCATAACACAAACTGCTCTTTCTTAATGGGTTAAACAATTAGTCGAGACAAAAAGCCTTCATACGGCTCCCCCTCTCCAACAAATTTACACGTATTGTTAAATCAAAGCAAAAATCTGAAGATGTGAGCAATGATTCAGCCTCTGACTGTTGCCTGCAACATCTACAGGGAGTGATTGTTACACGGTGGGCATCGCCTGTTGTTTTGTTTGAAGTCGGTCTGCGGTGTGCAGAAGATGATACCGCTAGCAGAGTAGAATCCCAACTTTATTTATTCACTGGATTTCCTTCAGGTTGTTTGATTCGTTTTGGCAGCGACTGTGGTAGCTTGGTTTACATTTCCTTTGCTATTAACTGACGAGATAAAAGGGCAATAGGTTCTAACTCAGATGAACAGTTTGATGATGGAGAACCAGAGGACTTTAAAGGGGAACGCAGGTTTTTTTACATTGGCCCCTTGATTTTACATCATGTTCCTGTTCATATACATCAACCATATGAGTTTTGTGTCATTTGGAGCCGTTCTGAAGATATTCCGTTAGGTTATATCCAAGAGTATGGAGTATGGAGTCGGGGGCCCTTTATTAGGGGCCATCCGTTCTCTGTACAATCGGAGCAGGAGTCTGG
>NW_015151278.1:114190-116433 GCF_000732505.1 Cyprinodon variegatus | reverse complement strand
CACATCCCACTGGGAGGAGGCCCAGGGGACGACCCAGGACACGCTGGAGAGACTACGTCTCTCGGCTGGCCTGGGAGCGCCTAGGGCTTCCCCCAGCAGAGCTGGAGGAGGTGTCAGCGGAGAGGGAAGTCTGGGAGTCTCTGCTTAGTCTGCTGCCCCCGCGACCCGGTTCCGGATAAAGCGGGAGACGACGAGTACGAGTACGAGTACGAGTATATCCAAGTAACGTCTTCCTATGGGCAACGAGTTGAAAACACAAACTAAACTGTTCATAATTTATTCTTTATGGTACGCCAGCATTCATAACATGTAGGCCAATCACTGTCCCCCAGCCATCCGCGGTTATAATTTTTATATTTCTATATTTTTTTAAACAAAGCGGAGTGTGTATGACGTCATCCGCGCGCCGGACTGGATTTGTGACAGGCAGCCCGGGCCACAGGCAGCTACGCTCTACCCCTTCTATTCATTCTAGCTAATCTGAATCGTTCAATTCCATTTGGAGAGCGAGATCATCTGTGGTAGCAGCACTAGACATCTTCCAGGCATGTGAGGAAAACTAGCAGCCTTAATCTCCGGAACGGCTCCAAATGACAAAAAACTCATTGGTGAGTTGAACATGATGTAATAACGTAAAATCAAGGGCCCAAAGTAAAAAAAACTGGCGTTCCCCTTTAATGACAGTGGTTCATTTATTCTATCCATATGGGCTATCTGATCACAATATTCTACATCATTCTTTGTTAGCAGAATACCAGAGTAGGATGTGTTGTTTCTGTTTGCGCTTTAGAACAGCTCTGTATATAAGTAACGTTATATGATATTTGATATTTCTAGTATCATTTCATAACTTTCTGCTGCTTCAAGAAATTACTTAGACAAACTTTGTTTTGTTTACTCAGAGTGTATATAAAACTAAATTTGGTTACATACAGCTTTCCGACAGAAAATGAGCTGCAGCTTAGCAGAGAAAATGAACATTTCCATTTTATAAAGTTCAGCAGTGATGAAAATGTAAACAGTGGAGGAGAGACATGGTGCAAAAGGTGTTGATATGGGAGGTTCAGAGCAGTGCAAAAACAAATAAATAGATATGGTGCAAAATGCATTAGAAATATAACTACAGATGGGAAGGTTTTGTTGTAAACAATTCCAAATTTAAGGTGTAAAAACAGCCTTTACTCCAATATAGCAACTGCATCTCTTTGTATTGATACAATCGGCTTATTATATCAGTGTAGCTGTATTCATCATTTCTTTACAGTTGGTGTGTGTTTCTGCAGGAGTGCAGGATGGAATGGAAATAGATGCATTTTTTTTTGCTTATTTGGACTTTCACAACTTCCCTGAAGGCTTTGTAGCGTTTAGGCAACATCAGTAAACTTTGAGAGCCTCACCCACCACCGCACACACATTTTGAAACTGAAAAATGTTTCTACAAACCGTGGGAGCGCTGCTTTCACCACAGGTTGTGCTAGCTTCATCGGTGTGAACTACTGCCTTAAGGTGAGCTTTTGTTTGTTTGTTTCCCATCTGCTAAAGACAATAGAAATGACTTAGATTTGAGCTCTAAGCGTTAATTGTTCAGTGATTGATAGTATAAGCTGTGGTATAAATATCTTTGAGCAGTTTTAAAGCTGAAGGACAGAAAAAGACTTTTATCCCTTATTAGTTGAACTATTAAAAAAAGAAGATAAAGAATAAGGAAAATCAAACCTTTGAAGGCTTATTACTGCACCAGAATCCAGCTTTTGAAGTTGATCAGGGTGGTGTGAACCCAATCCACGACCCGGTACTGGACCAGAGACCCGTACCCTGGCACGGCTACAGCTGTCAGCTAAGGCACGGTTTATCTGGACCTTCATGGTTTGCTTGCAGTGTGAATGCATGCCTGCCGTAGCTTAAATAACTGGTTCCCATCATTTTTTCTACTTGTATACGCCTTTGGGCATTTTATCTTAACACGAGTATCTCTCCTCAGTCAAAAGTTTTGATGATTCTCAAAAAGTGGAACATACACTAACTAGTAAGGAATCAAAATAAATACAAATAAAATCATACCATGAATTAGGCTTTATAAAACTGGAGCTTCTTGGAGGATTTTTACCACTTGCCCTTTGGGCAAGTGACTTTCACATTTAATTTGCCCAGAAACAATTTTTACTTGCCCAGAATAATGTTTGATAAATATAGTTCCTAATATTCATTTTTGTATATATATCAATGAAACATGTTTGTTTTTT
>NW_015151278.1:97974-113111 GCF_000732505.1 Cyprinodon variegatus | reverse complement strand
TGTTAAAATAACGAGGTCACGTAGCAGCTGGACCCACCGGTGGGTCCGTAGGGTTCTAGGGGTTAATATAATGTGACTTTTCTAGAGAATCATTATACATAGTTATTTTATTCAGGGTTTCCACAGTCTGACATCATTTCAGAATTCCCTGACTTTTAACTGACTCAGGATTAGTTTTCCCTGACAAAATAAATGCAGCTGTTTGTCGTTTTGGTAACTACATTAAAATTACCGCTAGGTGGACAAAAATCACGCCATCTGGCAGAAAATCACCCGGCTTTTTCAAATCACGCGAGAATGTGTACAAAACAACAAAAACGGCGCCGCTAACGCTTCTGGATTGTTTTCATCGAATGTCGGTGATTTTAAAGTAATTTTGAGCGATAGATATTTTTTTTTTGCAAATTTGTACTCTCCCAACAATAAAAACTACTTGCCCCGGGAGATCGGGCGATGGTTAACATCGAGCCCTGTAATCACATTTAAACTGGAGGAATTGAGAAAAAAATACTGAACAATAATTGTGTTAGTTTGTTTTCATCATTAATGACACCTGATTTTATCAGGCGTGTGAAAACTGTTGATACCAGGCTGTTCTCTACATCCAGTCTGTTCCTCAGCTTGGCTTTGATGTGTGTCAAACATATTAGAATAACTGACCTTTTTGTTAAAGAAACCTTGTTTTATTTCTTAGTTGGGTCCTCACAAAGCAGAACAAATCCCAGTCCTATTTTATTTTATTGCATGAGAAATAAAATATTTTCATGTACCCCTTGCAATGCACTCGCAGACGACTAGAGGTACGGGTGCCTGCGGTTGGAAAACACTGGCTTAGATGTCCAAACAGATTTGATATTTGAAGAACTTGTATCCAGGCATGATGGTTTTTAAGCTTTTATTCCCCCAGTGGACACAAACCTGTGATGCTGCTTGTGCGTCACATTTACAGGTATGCAGGAAACGATGAGTGCAAATGTTCCCGCTTGGGATTTCAGTTTTTATAAAATAAAATAATTATTTAAGGCTTTGAAATGTTTCTAATTAATTAATCTAAACTAAGGTGCTACAGTTCAGACCCTAGTTTAGTCTCTAAATAAATCATATGAGATCCCTTCATTTGTCAACAATGAAATAAATGACAAAGTCCTTTAAAGTCTTTTTTTAGGGTTCTCTTAGATTGTGGCTGATATACACAAACCACCACCTAGTTGAAGTTTGGTTCACAGATTGTTAAAGAATGTATAAAATGCTGGTAATTTGAAATGGTAAATTTCATTGGCCATGTCGTCCATGATCTGCCTCTGAGGAAGATGAGGGAGCGAGGCCCATGGAGGGTCTCTGTGCTCCTCCTGCCATCGATGGGGTGTCTGCTGGGTGCTGAGTGCTGGGCTGAGTGAGGGAGTGAAGAAGCACTTATTGATTTTGGCCACACATCTCTTCTCCTGAAAAATCCCTTGATTGCTTTTGTTCTGCTCCCTCTCTCTCTCCCAGCCTCGCTTCCTCTAATGAAACTCTAAATGAATTGAAGCACCTACTGACTGCTCTCGTTTTCACTTCTCCTCTCTCTCAAGCCTCCTTCCTCTTCCTCATTACCACGATCTCTCGCTCTGATGATCTTCCTCTCTTTATTTCTTAGTTGTTTTTCCTCTTTTGTCTTTGATACTCATTCTTGTCATGCCTTCTCTTGATATTAAAATGGATCAATTATTACATTTATTAGCTGTTATATCCTTATCTATCTTAATTTCTTCTGCGCACTTCATTACTCTCCTTGATATCCAGAAGCACTCAAATGCTTTCTTTACTAACATGTAAGAGTGTAAGCGACGACGTCATCTAACAGGAAGCTGGGGTACCCTGAAGTAACCCATGGATAGATGGGAATAACATGCAAACTCCAGGTAGTAGAATCCTGGACTTGATTCAAACCAAGGACCTCGTTAATGTAAATATATGAACAGCCTCACTGTACCTAAAATAACACAAATCCTACAAAAAATTAGGTTTTGTTTTTAAAAATTATACAAATTGGCTCCTGTTTGCAATAAGATGAATTTCTTAATTGCCAGCATGAAACGTGGTTTCACCAAATTGAATACAAAAAGGCTGTTTTAAATGACTGCTGTAGTTTTAATTCCTTCATGACAATCGTCTTTAGTTCTCAGTGCAGTATAAACAGGATCCAGAGCCACGCAGGGAACGTTACTAATTGTGTGTGTAGAGTTTTGCTTAAGATAATCAAAGGTTTTTGTCATGCAGTCACTTTGAGCTTATTATTTACATCTGGGATGAACATGTTAAACAGCAGTTGGATATCTAAACCAATTTATTGGATTCTAAGGTTTTAGAATAGAATAGAAATAGTGAGAGATGACAGAATGACACCTTAACTTGTGCCTTTTTTTTTTCTTGTCGTTGAGATTCTCATCAAATATGCGCTAGATGTTTAACCACAGCTGGTCTCTCTTGAGGGTTTGCTGTTCTGGCTCATCAGCTGCGTATCTCTACATTTCAGGTCCTTTCACTCTGCACCTGAGACGGTCTATCTGCAGCAGCAGACTGATTTTTTTATTTATTTTTTATTCCCACAGTTTTCCCCAAGGGACGCTATTGTTCCGCCTCATCTGAGGTGCACGTGTTTGACCTCTAAGCCTCATTTTTTTTTTTTTCACTCTACTATAGGGGAGCTGGAGGAGGAGATGGAGAATTCAGAGATGGCTGATCTCCCTGAGAAACAGAAGCACCAGCTCAGACACAGAGAGCTGTTCCTGTCCCGCCAGCTGGAGTCCCTACCAGCGACACACATCAGGTAGTCTGCTGGCTGGTCTCATCAGCTTCACTCCGTCTCCTTTTTTAAAGTTTTTACATTGAAAAGTTTTCCTCTATTGTGGAAAAAAAACATGAACCCAGAATATTTTAAAGTGTAAATTTTGTCAGTAGAATTTATTTGTTCTCAGTTTTCTTATGGGGTGATCAACTTTTTATAAAAAGAAATCTATTAATCATAGCAATCTATATTATGGCTGGTTAAAAATAGCCTCAGCATTTAGAGAAAAGCTTGTTTTGTTTCTTTCTTATAAAGCATACAATCATTTTGTTGAAAATTGACATTTAAAAGCATATTTTAAACCCTGATTATCTGATGGCAAGGGGGGGTCGCCTTAAAACGGATTAAAAAAAAAACAAAACATAAGAGGCAGTCAATCTCTGCTAAAGCAGTTTTCTTTAAGTTACTCATATCACCATGACTATAAATCTGTCGCTGCACATTATTTATATATAAACATTAAATAAGAGTTACTCATTCCTGTATAAACCCTGTTCTAAATACTGTGGGTAATGTTTTTCTGAATTGCATGTTCCACTCTGGCAACATCAACGTTTATTGGTTGAGTAAACATCTGAACTTGGCAGGAAAAATATGAGCAGTAAACACCAACCAATGTGAATCTAGAAGCAATCCTCTCTGTATCGCTCTGACCTTATAGCTCCACGTTTCTGAGGAGAACCTAGAATGTTAAAGGTTTAATAAGATCCTCTAGTTTCAGTGAAAACTCAAACCTAATTAGGAGTTATTCAACACTGCTGTGCAGCTTTTTTTTACAATGTGTCTGAGTTTGTCACCATCGAAATTACATGCAGGGGTGTTAATAACTTCCTGTCAAATCATCCAAACTTAGAAAGTTGCAATTAGAGAAGGAAAATGAGTGCTATTAGTGACTGACCTCTGGGCTGGGACCCATCTGATCCTAAGGTTTTAAAGGGCTCTTAGTTGGGTTTTTTTCAATAGTACAAAAAATCCATAACATTGGTTTGTTTGGGATTTTTCTTAATTTGATTGATCAAGTGGGTGGAAATAATGCATACATGACATAGCATACATCTTTCCTTGCTTCCGCTGAAGTTATATTTTATGGAAGCAGTAGTATTGTATTGTATTGTTGTCCAGCTAAAGCGGGTTTGTCAGGTGGGAATGGCAGGGTCTACCCTTAAAGGGGAACGCCGTTTTTTTTTACATTGGACCCTTGACTTTACGTTATTACATCATGTACATCATAACGTCATACACACGGCGCTTTGTTTTAAAAAAAAACAAAAAATATGAAAAATATAACTGTGGATGTCTGGGGGACAGTGATTGGCCTACATGTTATGAATGCTGGCGTACCATAAAGAATAAATTATGAACAGTTTAGTTTGTGCATTCAAGTCGTTGCCCATAGGAAGACATTACTTGGATATAACCTAATGGAATATCTTCAGAATAACTCCAAATGACACAAAACTCATATGGGTGAGTAGAACATGATGTAATAACGTAAAATCAAGGGCCCAATGCAAAAAAATGACGTTCCCCTTTAAAGGTATAGTGGAGGATTTTTGCAAATTTTGGAAAAGATCTGCCCTCTCCACGTTTTTGAAAAAATGCCCATGCACAACCCTGTTCAACAGAAGGAATGCCTATTAAATGCGTCTGAGAGTGTGCACGAGCCCATTTCTCCTCGTGCACGCTCTGTTTAAAAGTTGCTGTCTGCATCACTCATACAAGCTTACTATCCAGAAGAAGATGTGCAATTTTTCCACTATATCAGACTCACAACCAGTAAGTGAAAATGGGGACGAGCGCGTAGGACGGCCCTATGTAAACATATCACCAGAATGATTGACAGTTATGAGGACCACTTATTTTGATGATCCACCTGGAAAAAGAAAATCCTCCATTATACCTTTAAGTCAGGTCTTATCAACCATATACTGCAAAAAATGATCCAAAAATAAGTAGAAATGTCCTAAAATGTGTTTCTACTCCCCTTGATTTATTATTTTTCTCTTGAAAAAAGATAATTAAATATTATGCACTTAAAATTAGATAATGGAAACATTTTAAATGTAAACCATCCTATTACATTGGCAGATGTCTGACTTACCTGCTCAAATTCTCTTATTTCAAGAAAAAATGTGTACTAATTGGCCAATTTCTGCTGCATAAGCAGCTTCCGTTTTAACTGCACTGATTTTTATTTCACAAATCCAGTTTCAAATGAAAACTGTGTATTTTCTTCCTTCCATTGCAGTGATATGTAACTTTGTTTAACTCTGTCCCATTAAACCCCAATGAAATGATACCAATTTATGGTTTAATGAGACCAATGGTTCCATTTGAACACTTTTTTAACCCATTAAAAATGTTCCTTCATGCCTTTCTTCTCAGTTCCTCAATATTTGTGTAATTCTTTTCATCTTGTGTGTTTTTTTTTTTTTCTAATTTTCTCTTATTTCCATGCTCTCAAAACTCCAGGGGGAAGTGCTGCGTGACGCTGCTGAATGAAACGGAAGCCCTGAAGTCCTACCTGGAGAGAGAGGTATCGATAGACCCGCGCACAGAGACCTTACACAAACCACTTCCTGTAATCAAACTTTAATGTCAAAAGAAGAATGTGTGAGAATACCTCCACTGTGTGAAAGGATTTTTAAGATATTTAAACCTGATGTACACTAGAATTTGTTTCTTTTACTATTGTGGCTGATTTTGCTGCCTTACATGTTAATTATAAGGACAGCAGTTTTACATTTAAATTAAACAGTGTCTATACGAGTATAAGGTGAAGATAATGATGTAGTCTTCTGAATTTCTTAAGCTGTTTCTGGGTGTTTAAATTTAATTTAAATTTAATTTAAACACCCAGATAAAAAAAACAACAAAACAAATGTGTTGTTTACTTAAAGAACACAAAATCAAAGAAGATCAACACTTTGTGGTTGTTGATAAACTGAGAATGAACTGCTGCTTTAACGTTTTATGACTCTGACATCCTGGACAAACATTAATTTTTGCCATTTCCCATAAATTTAAACAATGTTTCCAATATGAATGATTTTCAGCTCCAAACTAACCTGCATGCACAAAAAGAACAATGACTGTACTGTCGCACCTGACATGCTTTGGCCCAGGAAATATGAAATAGTTGGATAATATTATTTAGAGTTGGGGCCATGTTTAGTTTAGAGGTTATAGAATTACTGAAATATCCCTATAATGGTAAGTTGAAAAAAAAAGAACAAAAACTAAACAAAAAAGCATTTGTTTTTCTTAAGTTGATTTAAGAAAATCACATCGAGATTTCTGGTCAGTTTAACCCTTTCATATCCCTCCCATGCCTCTCTAAGTTGGAAATAAATATTCAAGTACAATATGTTTTCCTGCTAAAAACGGTTAAGGAATTAACTAGGGCTGAAACAATTAATTGGATTAATTGTAATTGCTTTTTGACATAATCATCAACTAATTTAGTAATTTATTAATCATTGACTGGAGTATAGAGAATCTAAGACATGCCTTTAGCTGACAGAGCGACCCAATTACAGCAGTAATTATATCAAAATTATAAAGACAATCGATTAACATAAACTTTCGTCTGTCAATAGGAACCTTTGGCTATCCGATTGTCTTTTGATAAATGGAAAAAATTATCCACAAATTAATCGATTTGCAAAATAATTGTTAGTTGCCGCCCTAGAATCAACCCCGGTTCTCTGAAACATGAGTGAGGTATCTCACTATGGGACACGCCCCCAGCGCTGTCTCCAGGAGCTCTAATACATTACACCAGTCCTGGCTGGCCAGCCGAAGTGACGTCTGCTTCTGGAGGATGGACTTCCTCCCAGTATAAGAACTTGACGTCTCGCTGGTGAGCCTGTCTTGTCAGCATCCCTCTTCCTCTCTCCAGGCAAGGAGGATGATCTGGTGATATACCTCACACAAGAACTTATGTGATATGGCAATATTTTTTGCCATATTGCCCACCCCTAATTGCATCAGAGAACCTTGATGGAAACTGCAAAATTAGAAAAAAAAACTCAAATTCCCAACAATTTTTTTAATTAGTAGGGAGATGGAAACACTTGAAGTAGCAAAACTTTTCCTAACATGACTGATGAGCTGTTTCTGCTGTCGGCGTCTTCTTGGATGTTCTTATAAACATGGCTGGAAGCAACATCGCCATTACTAGCCGACATGTTAATGTAATAAACACTTGCCCGATAGCAACGCGCTCATTAAAACTGTCGACCGTTATATAGATGACGACATATCAGGTTACGCGTTGCGGTGCTTTGTTAATTCCCTTCAAACCAAATAGAAACACCGCAGATTTGCATTTAGTAAAACTCTTTTCATTTTAATGGAACCACAGCTGTAGGTGGTGGGAAACGCCATTGCACACCAGCAGTTTTTGGACTTTACCAGAACCACTGAAAACATTGTCCTCAATTCTGAACATCAAACGGTAGCTGACACATAGAGAATGAATTCATTAGCTTAGATTTGTAGAATTCTTTTCCATATTCAAATCACACTGAACCTAATCTGAGTGGATATCAAGCTTTTGCAGAAGAACAATTAAAGTGGGACTGAAATTACCTGAAAGATCCATGTTTAAGGCAATAAAACCAAGTTATCCATCCAGTGTGAGACGTAGATGCCCAGCGGCATTTTGGGATTTTAAAAAGTATGATTAGCTGTTATATTTGTGGCCTTGTATAAGGCTGTGTTGGTCTAAGTCTAAGGAGTTTAAAGATTCCTGTTTCTAGATGAATTATTCAGCATGTTGACCCAGAACTTTCTGTTCACACACAGTAATGAGGAGAGACTAGTAGAGAGGAAGCTGTGCAAACAGTCAGATTTAGCTCGCTCTTAGGTCTGGTTGCACCATCTTCCTCCCTGAACCTTCCTCCCATCTGTTATTCCCAGGATGCCTTCTTCTACTCGCTGGTGTATGATCCTCAGCAGAAGACCCTGCTGGCGGATAAAGGGGAGATCCGCATCGGGAACAAATATCAGGCCGACATCACCGACCTCCTGAATGAAGGTAGCTTAAATTGGCCGGTTCGGAAAAACATTGACCTCTAAGAGAAGTTTTTTTTTCTTTCGTTTTTTTTACCCCGAAATATTTCTGCTATATTTCTACAGGGCACAATAGCAATAGCTTAACAAGAGAACCTGTCCCTGAACAACTCTTTCCACTCAAAGTGTTGCAGTGACTAGCAAACGTTTTTATTCCCTTTTAACCTTTTGAACATTTTGTCACAATACAGCTATGAACCCTAATCTGTTTCCACTGGATTTCATAAAGTAATCCATGAAATATTAGAATAATGTATTTAGTTTTATCATTAAGGAGACCAAATACAAATGTGCACCACACTTTTTTTTTGTGTGACTGAAAAGTCTGCCTATTAACCCACCAAACAACATCTTCTTAGATTCCCCTTTTTCAGTTTTATAAAAGATCATAGTGAAGTTAGAGACTTATCCTTTGAAATTACATTGGGATTATTTTAGAATTATTATATTTCTCTAACATACTGAGGAGAATTACTTCTATATAAGAACCTGTAGTTAATTTACTCTTTTAGATGCTAGAGAAAGTGTCTGAAATGAGAATCGGCAAAGAAAACAAGAAATCTGTATAAATCAAGAAAGGCTCCACCAGGGACCTTCATGCAAAACACCCCATAACTACCTCCCTATTTAATAATTAAAGAAATGTAATGTATATTTAGTGAGATGTGATAAAATACTACAAAAAAGAAATCGACCTAAGAACATTTTAATAATATCTGACCATATTATAGATTTGTAACTGGTTTTGGTCTTTGTGTTTTCTAGAACCTTTTATCTTGGCTAGCAGAAATAATACCCAGAAAGCTCAGCTAGTTCTCATATAAAAAGTTTATTTTTAAAGATCTGTGTTGTATGTATGCAAGAGTGATCAGATTGTATCTTATCTGATCATACAGTGTGGTTTTTCTGTGTTTTTATGTTGGTTCAGATGAAGAGGATGGCAGAGACCTGGCGAAACTAGAGGAGAAGATCTGGGACCCCAGCAGCTCCCTGACAGAGAAACAGATCGACCAGTTCTTAGTCGTGGCCCGGTAAGTCACCAGAGATGCTGTTAAATTTATCATTTGAAACAAATTAAAATGTAATAGGAAGGTTTTTTTTTAAATCAGCCTGGTTTGTCAGAGGAGGTAAAAAAAAAACATTCATATAATCAAACCCCAATGTTTGCTTTAGTTTATCATTTACTAGAAAAATGATTCAGTAAACCTGGTTTTTAATACTGATACAAACAAGAAAAATGCATTAATTCAAGGAGATTAAAATCAAAGCATGAAAACCATAAGTAGAAATTCAGTTAAAATGACTTGAAAGAGTCCAGCACTTAAAAAAGGAACATGGAAAGTAAACTAACAATTATACAAAAAAAAAAAAATCACAAAATCTAAACGCTGAAAAATGAATATGATATAAAACATTTTTTTCGCACAATTAAAAATTCATTGCAAGGGTAATAATTTAAAAAGATTATGATAAAATTGTTTCCCCCCCTCTTTTTTAAGTGGTTAAAAAAAAATGTTATTTGTAAATAATCTACACATTATATCCTTGGGGCTTCTGTTGGTGCAAATCTAGAACTTCTCTAGGCCTTATTTGTATGTGTGAGAAACTGGGATTGTTGATACAGAAAATTGGATAAAAGAAATATATAAATAATGAAAATAGGCCTGTGAAACGATACTTAGGCTTATAAGAAAGTATATTACACTTGACTAGAAAAACACAATGATTTAAGTGTGTTTAAGACTTTCTATCGATTTATCAATTAGTTTGTACAAATGATCAGAATAATAACTGACATATGATGCATTGATTTATATTATAGATCTGAACTAAATTGTGAATCCACTCTGATATTTGCTGTGCTTGTGATACAGCATTGATACTCTACCTGTAGCTGTCTTTGGTTGAGTAATCCGACAGTTGCTGCCATAAAGGACCCGTCATGTAATTTGTGTTTGCTGGAACAATTCCTGCCTGAAACCATTAAATCCAACTTTGAGTTCTTCATATGTTCTATACAGATAATCGGAAAAATCCAAAAAGTTCAAGTTGGTTTTTAGAGTAGAAAAAAAACAGGAGACCTTTAATAGTCTGGAAATATCACTTGTTTTTGCACATTTTTAAACCAGTATTTGTCCCACAGGTCAGTTGGTACGTTTGCCAGAGCTTTGGACTGCAGCAGTTCTGTCCGGCAGCCGAGCCTCCACATGAGCGCCGCCGCTGCCTCCAGGGACATCACTTTGGTGAGATGCATGAAAGTGTGCTTGGGTTAGATCATGCTGCTGATGGAGGCAGATATTAGTAAATCCGAACCATGGATTTCCTCCAGTTTCACGCCATGGACACGCTCCACGCTAACGGCTATGACATGACTCGAGCTATTGCGGCACTGGTTCCCCAAGGCGGGCCCGTCCTCTGCAGGGATGAGATGGAGGAGTGGAGCGCCTCAGAGGCCAACCTGTTCGAGGAAGCACTCGAGAAATACGGCAAAGACTTCACAGATATCCAACAGGACTTTGTAAGTGACCCTCTACAGAACTGCTCACATTTTCTCTTCTTGATAAGACTTAAGTCGAATATTAAGCGCAAAAGTGGGACAGGCTGCATATTTGACATTAATATAAAGTGTATCTTAGAAAATTTGGTAGAAATTTGGTATAATTAAACTATTCAATCAATCCAAGCTAAAATTATACATAAAGGCTTATATTTATACTTACCCCCCAATCTATACAGTGAGGAAAATAAGTATTTGAACACCTTGCTATTTTGAAAGTTCTCCCACTTAGAAATCATGGAGGGGTCTGAAATAGTCTCCATAATCCCCTCTGTTATGAGCTTTCACCGTGAGCGTTACTCCGCCACCTGGTGGCCAGTTTCTCCCAGCGCTACTCACTCTTATTTCTCACTCTTTTTGTTTTGCAGCAGCATGGGTGGGGCTGCTACTTGCTACAACGTTGTTATATCTTTGTTTTAAACTTCCTCCAGAGATAATTTAAACAGCCTCAGCTGTACGAGATAATATAAATGCAGTTTTTCCTTTCAGAAGGCTGCATTTTGGAAGCACATCAGCTCCTTACTCCTTGCCCCTAACATTTATGATCACCCTATTAATACACCTTACTTCTATTCCCTCCCTGTCTCAGCTGCCTTGGAAGTCCCTGACAAGTATAATTGAGTACTACTACATGTGGAAGACTACAGACAGATACGTCCAGCAGGTTCGATTGCCCCTTTTTTCTTCTAATGTTTTTTCCTCACTTTAAAGTTGGTGCTTGTTTGCATAAAGGCGAGGAGCTAAATGAATCTAATTCCGTTGTTCTTCTCTCCTCCTCGCCCTTTTCCCGCTCCAGAAACGATTAAAAGCAGCCGAGGCAGAGAGCAAACTCAAACAGGTCTACATCCCCAACTAGTGAGTGCCTTTGCCTGCATTTGATCGCTCTGTTTTCATGTTATGCTGGACGTTCACTTTGGTAACGGAGCGTTGCTCAAAGCATGTTAAACTTATAAAACTAAAGTAAGGAACTTATCACCTTTTAAGTTTATTAAAGTTGTAACAAACTTTTATATTGTTTATTGGGATTTTATGTGATAGCCATTAGATCCTGAGAGGTACCTTCATTTCTAAATGGACGTTTGTGTGTCATTAAATCTCAGCTTTTGTCCGGCTGTTCTTTGGAAAAAGGGACCAACCAGCAGCATCATTTAGACCAGAGAACACAGCAATTGCTCCATTTGACACTTAGCTTAGCTTTGTACAATTCACAACGTTTTAAGACTCTTGACGAAACGTGGGAAGAGGTGAAATTACGCTTGCCTGTAAACTACATTGATCAAACTGTTTTTTCCAAGTATAGTATAACTATATCATCAGTATCAATGTACTACATCGGGCATCCCCAAAGTTGGTCTGCGAGGACCAACTTTAATCAGCTTTGCTGGAGCGGTGAAACCTCTAAAACCTGCAGGACAGCGTCCCTCTAGGACAGACTTTGGGGATGCCTGTACTACATAAAGGGAAACAACTACAGCATACCAACCGTTGCATCCAGCAGGTACTTGAGACATTGTAGACATGAAGATGTTGATCTAAATTGAAAGAACCAAAGGAGAGATGTAATCAGATTCCCCTCTGAAGGAGTCCCCAGCTCTGGTATGCTCCAGTAATGACAATAAAAGCTGGGGGTGAGTAATACACTGCATTGAAGAAAAAAATGCCACTGTGGTTGCAGCGCAAGCTGTAGGAATGCTTTCTTTCAGCAGGAGCAAGGAAGCTGCAAAGCGAAGAAAGAAAGAGAAATAGTTTAGAGACCATTAGTGGCGCTTGAACTATCATCACAACCCTGTGTGGTCAACATTTTGAAAACCGCATTCATTAACCTTCCATGTCATCGTCCATTGTTGAGTCAGTATGTTACATAAAAGTGCAATAAAATGCATTTTTTCACTGGATTTAGTTTAAATGAGTGTTAAATAAAGTGTTAATAGCTTTGGGGAGAGCAGATTTACTTCTTGAAACAACCCTCGCATAGATTCTAGGTGATCATAACAGGTTAGATGGACCCTCTGTCTGATGAGTTTTCACAGTGTTTAAGAGACTCACACCAGAGGGAGAACTTTAGGATCGATCTACATTTGAAGATCGACTCATTGCCCATTTAGAAGCCTAAGCTCTACATTATAGAACCAAATCTTTATAAAATATAAACTCTCAGGAGGAGTCTATTGTGTTTTTTAAATGTATCTAAATTTGTTCATTTGGATTAGGCAAATGAAATCAGCATTTAAACTCTTTAAACAGTAAAATAGTGGGAAAATCCCCTGAACAGCACATAAAACACAAAAGATTAGGCAGCCTAGTTTGCAAAGCCACATTTTGACGTCTGAGAAGTCTCTAGTTTGTTTTATAATTTTTTCTAAATTATTTTTTAGATCATGTCCTGATTTTACAGATCTATCGAGTCCAAACCTTTGGGATGTCATCTAACAAGATCTTTGGAGACAAAAAAAAAAACTGGATTTAAATAATAATCAAAGGAAGCTTGCAACAGATCAAATGTGTGCAAGAAAAAGCTCCAATATATGTTCCCACTATGTCTATAAGAGTGCCTTTCTGGCCCAAGCCATGTCACTTTCAGGGCCCTGTTTCAAAAAGTGGAAAAAAAGCTATTCGATTATTGATTCGATTCCCAACTAATATACTAATATTTAAGATTTTTGGTTCCAGAACAGGTGATAGAAATCTAGAAAACTAGAAAAGCACTTGAAGAGCAAAGACCTCGCCATGCAGAAAAATTTTGCTCCATATTGTCACATCATCACCAAATTTTAATGAATCTTTCCTTGGCACGAGGCACAAGTTTCCCTGACAGAGGCATGATGCAGCCTCTAGTGTCTGTTCTGCTCTCCTTGTTCATTCGCTCCGTTTTCTTCTCTGATCGAGACAGATCAGGACTTCTAGCAAAGCATTCCTACCTTTTGTTGTGATTTCATATTTTTATCTTCCGTATAAGACATTCAGACGTTTTTGAGTGCGATGCTGAAGCTGTCAATGCTCACTGCTGCCACCCTCTGATTTAGGGGATAATAATGATAAAGACTCCTTTAAAAGATTCCTGTGTCCAGATCATGAACTGGATCCTCTCTGAACTGTAATGAGTTGTTCCTCTGCATTAGATAAGCCTCTGATTAAAAATGTCATTAAAATATGTTCATGGCTTTTAAAGTAATTCTGTTAACTAACAGACAAACGCATCACTTTGTGTGCTGTTGTAACCCAGCAAGCGCAAAATGGATTTAGCAGTAAATTAGGATAAAACATAAAAATGCAGTTAAATCAGGTATAGTTCAGTTATCAGCTGTTATATTTTATATTTCCCCTATGAGGGGAAACCCTCCTCTCTGCCAATGGATGAATCAATTAAGACATTATCATTGGTCTAATGGGCATTGAGCTGTATGCTAACAGTTTAATTTATCACGATCAGTTTGCCTTCAGCAAAAAAAAAAAACAAAACAAAACAAAAAGAATTGCAGCTAAATAACCTGTCCTTGTTTTAGGAGCAATGTGTGGCCAATATTTGTTTTCAAAGTAAATATTGACTGGCAAAAATAAACTATCATCAAAACTCTTTCCTTATTAAAAATGCACCTGTTCATATTGCAGCATGATGAGCATTTGGTCTCCAAAATCTACAGGCTCCTGCAGTAAAGGGACACGTCTTCCCTGATGTTTTTCTTGTCTTATCTCGGCTCAAATGTGACAAACTGAGGGTAACATGAAGAAATTCTGCTACTGTCCACATATGTTTCAGAGTATTTAATTTGCCTTGGTTAATTGCTATCCAGCTTTCTAAAACTAAAAATCCTCTCTATGCAGGGATTAACTCTCAAACTTATTCCCATTTTAAAATTATCGACTTTCTGAAGCAGAGCCCTGGTTATCACTTTGTGGTTTTATTCTTTAGCGAACATAACTCGTTTCTCTGCCTGAACCTCCAGCAACAAGCCAAACCCCAACCAGCTGAGCAACAGCGTGAAACCAGCTCTGCTTAATGGAGCGGCCGGCTCCACCGTCCCAGGACCACCGGGCTCCGGGCAGACCCCCGGTCTGGGCAGAGCCTGTGAAAGTTGCTATAGTAAGCTACATTTTATGTGATATCTGTAATTCTAATTCTAATCTGGATCATTTGAGAAAGCGCAGATTTTCTCCATCGTCTTTGTGAATCACATTAGATGCAGATGATGGAGGAGAAAAAAGATTTCTGCTATGAATAGAGCCCCTTTTAAACCTCTGACCAAGGGAATGCTTCTTGCTTGCATTGGTGTGTGCAGCCAGCAGCTCCTACCAGTGGTATTCGTGGGGACCCCCCAACATGCAGTGTCGTCTGTGCGCTTCATGCTGGACCTACTGGAAGAAGTATGGAGGACTGAAGATGCCCACAAGACTGGACGGCGAGAGGCCGGGGCCCAACCGCAGTACCATGGTCAGAGCCTACTTCAAATATTCCTGATCAGATGCATTACTTTTGTCTTGTCTGCAGACATTATTGGTAGTCTGGCCAAATGCGTTTAGTTTCAGGGTTCCCTGCGGGTCCTTAAAAAGTCTTAAAAAGTCTTGAATTTAAGAAGAAACCCTAAGTTTTTAAACCTGCATGATATTTATGGTGTGAAAGGAGCCCCAGTCATTAGTAAGGCTGTTTCTCTTTCAGCTACAGGGATGATGGTAATGGAA
>NW_015151278.1:92966-97858 GCF_000732505.1 Cyprinodon variegatus | reverse complement strand
GCTACATTTTATGTGATATGTGTAATTCTAATTCTAATCTGGATCATTTGAGAAAGCGCAGATTTTCTCCATCGTCTTTGTGAATCACATTAGATGCAGATGATGGAGGAGAAAAAAGATTTCTGCTATGAATAGAGCCCCTTTTAAACCTCTGACCAAGGGAATGCTTCTTGCTTGCATTGGTGTGTGCAGCCAGCAGCTCCTACCAGTGGTATTCGTGGGGACCCCCCAACATGCAGTGTCGTCTGTGCGCTTCATGCTGGACCTACTGGAAGAAGTATGGAGGACTGAAGATGCCCACAAGACTGGACGGCGAGAGGCCGGGGCCCAACCGCAGTACCATGGTCAGAGCCTACTTCAAATATTCCTGATCAGATGCATTACTTTTGTCTTGTCTGCAGACATTATTGGTAGTCTGGCCAAATGCGTTTAGTTTCAGGGTTCCCTGCGGGTCCTTAAAAAGTCTTAAAAAGTCTTGAATTTAAGAAGAAACCCTAAGTTTTTAAACCTGCATGATATTTATGGTGTGAAAGGAGCCCCAGTCATTAGTAAGGTTGTTTCTCTTTCAGCTACAGGGATGATGGTAATGGAAATTCTGTCTGAACTGAAGCTATTTTAGCACTTTTATCTACATTTTGGTTCTTAGCTCTTAATCACTGGCCTGAATCAATATCAACAGAATGCTAATATGAGTTTTGCAAAAAAGAATTAATAAAATCCAACTCCAGCTGCTAAGTCCAGCATCTAAGCAGGACGCAGGAATGGGTAGTTAAGAGTAAGCTAGCTGTCGATCAGAATCCGCTAACCAGCCTTTCACCTGTTGTTTCAGAGCCCACACGGCCTTCCCCTGCGGCACAGCGGCAGCCCCAAGTTTGCAGTCAAGACCAGACAGGCGTTTTTTCTGCAGACCACCGCTCCCACGCGACTGGCACGCCGCCTCTGTGAGGACATAATCCGACCGCGGTACCTGGCCCGCCACCCCTACCTCCCAGTCAACACAGCAGCCATCAAAGCAGAGTGTAGGACGCCCTCATGTTACAGACTGAGCAGCATTGTGTGGTTCAAACATTTATTGATGGCTGTTACTCTGCAGGTGCTCTGAGGTTACCAGATAGGCCAAAAAAGCCTCCACCACTGAAGCCAGTCGACCGTAAACCCCTGGAGTCTGTGGTTCGGTACCTGGGTAAGATTTATTTGAATTTTGCTTTCTTTTCTTTTCTTTTCTTTTCTTTTTTTTCTCCTTAAAAGTACAGTTTGGGAACTTCCACAACAATCTTCCTTCTTCACCCCTTTTCTTCATCTAATCCTCCTTTTTTTATTCTTTCAACTCTCCATTCTTTCCTTTCTTTTCTCCTCTTTGTTTCTTGTCCTTTTCACTCATCACTCCTCTGTTCCTTCTTTCTACTTCCTATTTTCCTTGTGTCCTTCCTCCCACCTTGTTAGTTGACTTAAAATTTATGTCATAAATTCTTTGATTAACGTTTTCTCTTTAAATTGGGATTAAACTAAAAGCTGTAAGAATGTAAACCCAGGGGAGTGTGGACTTCTCACCCTCTAAGCTCTAGGAATCCGGTTACAGCCTGACCCTCTTTTGTTTTGAATGTCTGCAGAAGCACATCCCCGTCCATCCAAGCCCAACCCGCCGCCTCGTGGAGGATCGATCTCAACAGGAAGCTTAACGCCCATCAAGTCCTCTCCCATCCTTAATAACGGCTCGCCGACCATCCTGGGCAAACGCAGCTATGAGCAGCACAACGGCCTGGATGGTGAGTTTCTACGCCTCCAACCGTTAACTAAACTCTCTTTGTATGCCCATAATGAGACCCTTTGTTGGCAATGGTCTTCGTTTTATCTCCATTAAAAATGGGAGTTTCAGTTTAGTGCAGAAATGTACTCATGCTGTTCATATCCCGACTCCTATATTTGAAGTCAATACCATTGGGAGTGTATGTTTAAGGATAAAGTAGAATCAAGGATGTAGTTGGGTTACTGGATTGATCAAAGTAACCCTTGCACTGACCTGCAGGCTGGTATTAAAGACTCTCTGCTTCATTTCACCTGATGTTCTGAGGCAGTTAAAAACCAATATAAATCTTGAGCTGTCATAATAAATTAGGAAAATGTCCTTTTTTTTGTAATTCAGAAACCAACAGGTTTGTGTAAAAATTAAAGGAACCTTATTTAGAATCATTCAAATATGTTTTCCCATATGACATATTTTAATCTTAAGATTATATTTAATAAAATACGAGTTCCTAAGGCTCGTCAGAATCATCTAGATGTGTAGGATCATGAGAAAGGACAGTTTTAGCGGGATTTTATGTGCAGGATGAACACTATTGGCAGAGCAGAATGCTGCAATGAATATTGAATGTTTCTGTCCTGAAGCCCAGTTTTACCTCCGCTCACCTCCATCCCCTTAGACCTGCCTAAAGAAAAGCAACCCCATATCATGATGCTGCCACTGCCATTCAGTTCCACTGTTCAGTTGGTGTGTTCAGGGTGATGTGTGGGGTGAGCAGGAGATATAACAGATATCAGGTTCCTCTTGTCCTGCTTTTAAACTTCTCTCCATCTTCCTTTCTAACCTGCTCAGTTATTTAATCCTCGTAAAGCTGTTTGTTCTTTTACAGAACAGCAGGATTTACACTGAGGTTAAATTAAAGGAGACCATCGAGGAAATCTTGGTATTTTGTCCTTATCTCCTTTGCAATATTTATTAGTTATTTTTTTATTTATCTTTCACTTCTCATTAACTTTTTTGTTTTTATGCATTACTTAAAATCGAAACAGAATGGAGGCCATGATCTGTGTTGTCATGGTGACATGGTAGGGGAGTCGTAGGGAGACGTTTCTGCTGGTCTTCCTCAGACCAATTCTCAGACCGTTCTGAGGAGATTAGCTTCTGGGAGGCAACCAGGTCCGCGTGTCGACATCCAGCTGTAATGACTTTATCTAAATCAGTGATTAATTAGGCTGCAGACTCACCAGGTTATTCATTTAGCATATTTTTCTGCTGCTTCTTTGATCAGGCTCATAGTTATTTAAACTCTAAATTCATTTAACGTGTAAATATAGCTGCAGGTATTATTGCATCATTGTGTGAAATCACTTGTGATGCAGCAATCAGAGCCTTACTTTTATATTGAGTCAGTAAAGGGTGAAAACCAATTGGTAGAAGAAACATGATCCAGTGGATCCTCTCAGGTTTCAGCTTCAATATCTTTGATTCCTTTGTTTGTGGTTCAGTTCTGCCGCCTGCATCCTTCACGCTTCAAAGAACCACAAAGCCTTCTTACTGCTCAATCAATATAATCCCCATCAGGTTATTGAGATTCTCTTTAGATAAACTCATTTTAATGCTGCTTTGTATTATGAGGACTATAAGAAACCGATTCAGGCAGCTTGGCCACTCCTGGTTACTGTCCTTGTTTCACACTCACCC
Source organism: Cyprinodon variegatus (assembly GCF_000732505.1). Classification (NCBI taxonomy): domain Eukaryota; kingdom Metazoa; phylum Chordata; class Actinopteri; order Cyprinodontiformes; family Cyprinodontidae; genus Cyprinodon; species Cyprinodon variegatus. Next base: position 94,413 of record NW_015151278.1, on the reverse strand, counting down.
ATATTAATTAAATGGCACTGATCTTTAATTGTCCAAGGATTTTGTTTCCTGATCTGTTTGTTGTAAGAATTAATAGTTATGAAACATTTTTAATTCCTCAAAGTCTGTAAAACTACAAGTTTGGGATTTTCTAAGCCCTGTTTCTCCCATGATGTTAAAAAGTTAATTTGCGTTTCTTTTTAGAGGATTTCTTTAGCAATTCTTGGCTGCATACTGTTAATCGGAAGGTTCGATAACAAACAGGAGCCCAGATATTTCATGTGTCTGCTCATCGCAACTATGGTTTTTAGGCTGGGATCTATTCAAATTGTGGAAAAGTGGGAAATGGTGACATGAAAAGCTGTGGAAAAAACTGAGAATCCTGCTCTTCTTGCTTCATTTGCAGGTAGCAAATCCAAAGCCCTTACTCCACAGTGGGATATTATGGCCAAGCGTGTTAGCGATGCGGGACGGCCGTCGGCGCCACTGCAGGACGAGATACACGAACTGGACTGAACCTTCTGGGAGAACAACCTCTTCTGTAAACACCGCTGAGGTGAGACTTTCTGTTCCGCTGCTGCATCGCTTTGAACAAGAGCTTTGATTTATTTCTTAGTTTATCTTGTTGTTAGTGGGGTTACAAGTGAGATAAAAAGCCAAAAATAGTTTGGAGGGTATGTTTTTTCACTATTTTCTGTGCTTAGGATTTAGTGCTAAAGAAAATCTGAATATTTCAATGTTTTATTTTAAATAAATGATTTAAGAGCAGGCGAAACCCTTCAGAAGCTACAAATGCTCCCTGTTACAGAAGCCTAGTTTTCAGAGTGCTGTGTATAAAGATGTTAATAAAAAGTTGATTAGATGGAAAAATAGTGGTTAAAAAATAAAATGCAACCGACAAAATGACAGAAAAGATTTTGGCAGCAAATATCCTCTGTTGAGCAAGTCCTGAACCACAGACCGTTTCCAAACCATCTTCCTGGGGCTAAAGATAAAAGAACAGTACACTGCTACGCTGAAATTAGACCTTTGGAGCCTCATTTCGTGCAGTGGCTGGTCAAAGTTATGCTGAAATTAAGCCAATAAGCTGTTTTTTAATGAGCATAGGAACTTAAACCAAACATAGGACATAGGAACTAAAATTTCTTTTTGTATACACTTGTGTGTACAAAATTCCAAAATAAAATTTGTCTAACTTCAGAACCTGTGGTTTTAAACACATTTACATCCTTATTTTCACATAAACATGAGAAACCTGTCTGTTTGAACACCTTGAGTTAGTGCTATGAAAACATTGACTGTCTGCCCACCCTGCACCATTCAGACTCTGTCATAGACTCAGAAAGCAGACAGAGCAGAATTCCTGATTTGGACAGATGACTGAACGGCTGGTTGGATCCATCCTGATTACTGGTGGATCACAGTGACCTGTCACTGGGTCAGGTTGATTAGGGGGACATATGAACGT
>NW_015151278.1:92156-92512 GCF_000732505.1 Cyprinodon variegatus | reverse complement strand
CTAATAGCAGAATCTACTCACCTCAACTCTCCAGCGGCAGCCATTGTTGTTGTTTGAGAGGTTTCCCTGCTTTAGCACAGCTGATTATGATGATTGCAGTTTAGCAATAGCCTGTTAATCAGCTTTCTATTAAAATCAGCTGTACTGGAGCAAGGAAACCTCTAAATTCTGCAGGACAGCGGCTCTCGAGGACCAACTTTGCGGATACCAGCTGTAGAGCTGGAAGCTAAAAAGGGGTGCACGCTTAAACATAGCCGTTTTAAAACTGTATGTTACTTGCATAACTCTGGTTCTCAGCGTAGCATAAGATGATGTCTCACTGTGGAAGACGCCCCTTGACTTAGGAATTGGGCCAT
>NW_015151278.1:87504-89621 GCF_000732505.1 Cyprinodon variegatus | reverse complement strand
TCACTGATGTTACTTTGGATTCAGGTTGTCTCTGCTGGTTATCTTTTCCTGTAATTTGTTTGTGGTAGAAAATGGGTTTTCATGTTTAGGTAACAGGCTTTTCCAGTTATCAGAGAAGAGCTCAGGAACAGCACTCTCTGGTGGCCAGGAGGAGGCAGCAGCAACAAACTGCTGTTGTGTTGATTTGATTTTTTAAGTGTATGAAATGAATACAATTGTAAATTTCTATTTTACTATGTAACCTGAGATTTAGAATTTAATTGCATTAAATCATCATTAAATTATATAGATATTCCTAAATATGTATGACTGATTGCCTTTTGCTGAAATATCTTGGTTAGTTTTTATTTATTTATTTTTTATATCGTACAAAAAAATCTTAGTTTAATGATATTTTATTTCATGTAAAGGCTCATGAGGTGGATGCAGGTTGGCTCTGCTGCCCTCTTGTGGCCAAAAGTCTCATTTTAAACAGTTTGATAGCACCTTAATGACTTTTTTCTTCTCTTCTTCTCCCAGCAGGGGGAGAAATGAAATGGAAAGGCTTTCCTTAAACCAGAAGTGTGGGCTGAGAGGAGACGACGGCATTGGTCACTTTTCATCAGTCAAATTGTGTCTCTTGCTGCTGGAGACCAGTGGACCGCTTTAGCAGCAGTCTCTATCTGAAGAAGAGCCCGACTGTACAGGACTGTGTTTATTACTTACATTACTCGTTATTACTGTCTTTGTAATTATTGTTATTGTTTTGTTTGTTTGTTTTTTACCAACTATAACTCAGTTTGTTTGTCGAAACAAGCGATGGAGACTTGTAGAGTATCTTGAAAAGTGCTTTAGGACCCCTGTGGAGAAGGGTGAAAGGAACGTAAACATGAGCCACTTGCATCTTATGTTTTTTTTTTTCATGTTTTTGAACAAATTCAAGTCAGAAAAGAGACGCACTTTGGTTTTAGCGACGTGGCTTTCGTTTCACGTAGTGTGAGTGCTTCACCTGGATTTTCTTCTGTTGGAGACGGGGCGGCACTTCCGCCAGAAGAGGTTTAACTTATGGAGAAAGACTTGATGGGTTTTTTCTACCTTTTTCAGCGAGTAATACATCTCTTTGCTTCATTAATGTTATTAAAAATAATTGATTTTTTTTAATCTGTCTTTGTCTTTTCCGTCCATGGAGGTGATGCGTTAAACTTTGCACCAAACACTGCTGTTCCAGGATGTGGCCAGCATGTTTATTTTTCCCTACTCCACACCGGTATGCAAGCAGGGTATATGCAAATTAACAGCGACTCTTCATTCCTAATGGCTTTCTATGTTTGTCAGTATTGGAGCAGATTTAAAGCTCGAGCCGTTCTTTGTTTTGTAAGCAAACACCTGAAATGAACTAAAAAGCAGGAATGCAACCTGCTTTCATGTCAAACCCTTTGTCAGTGTGTTTATTTTTTAACGTTCATAGAAAACATCACCAGCTATTAGCTTTTTTAAAGATGTTTTAAAACCACTCATGAAACATGTTTGCAGGTTAACACAATTTTTAGGGCTATCAAAAATATAAATCATTGTGGAAACAACCTTGTCCTTAGAATATGGGTATTTTCTTTATCCTTTAGAAGATTTCTGAGAGCTGTTTAAAATGGAGCCGTCCAAACTTTGACACATTGTCCTAAAATTGTCCAAAAAAACCCAACAACAAATTGACCTCAACCTATTAAAAAACATTGTTAAAAAATAAAAAATTAAATCCATAATCTTCACCTATTTAACAGTACGTAAAATAAAAAAAAAAATAAAAAAGTGTTCAATTTTATATTTTACTTAAGAGAAGTTGTTCCTAAATCATTCTCAGTCTCTAAAAATGATCAATGGATCAATGGGCTGAATAGTTCTGCAATGTAAAGGTTGTGGGTTCCATTCCAGCCATTGAGTTTGAATGGGAAGATGTGTCTATTAATTAAATAAATACACGTAGAAAAGCTCTACATATAGTATTTAATGTATTCATCTGTGCTTTTAAAAAAACCCGACATACAATGTCTTAAAGCGTCAGTCGTTTTATATTTCTAAAGAGGAGAATGTATGTTGTTTGTATTCTAAAACTAATAGAGATATGGGGCCTGTTTCAGAAA
>NW_015151278.1:82248-86302 GCF_000732505.1 Cyprinodon variegatus | reverse complement strand
CAACTCAGAGTTCAAGTTTTAACTCAGAGTTGGTTGAACTTCCTTATTGAAACAGGCCCATGGTCACAGAGTTTATTTAACCAGGCTAATTAAATGGGTGTGTCCAGGTTTCCCTCAGAATCAAACCTTGGATATCTGTAGTCTTTTTCCTCTTAAAAAAGATGGCTCCTTGCCAGCATTTTGGAGGCTTCTAGCTTAGAGTCAGATCCTTTATGTGTCTCATTGTGATGCGCTTCTGGTGTAAAAAAAACAAACAAACAAAAAAACAACAAAAGTAACTCAATTGTTTGCAAGTCAAACTTCCCACCTCTGCAGTCCACCTACAATGACATGTCAGGCAAAACGAGCATTAAGACCACTGCTGTAACTTTGGAAGAGCTAAACCTGGGGCCACACTAAACTACTTCTTGCCCCAAATGGATTAATAATTAAGTTCTTATAATTATTCCCAAAGGCAAATTAAGCTAGTGAGATAGTATTTCCACCTATAATAAGTATTTTTATTATTTTTTATTTTATTGCTCAAACGAGCATAAAACAAAAAGTCTCTTAAGACATTTTTTTGCTGAAGCCAAAATGAAAAGGCTTTTAAAAAGCCAACAAACGACCTTGAAGACCGAAATTCAATCTCAACAAATATATTAATACAACAAAGAATACGTTCAATACTTTTCAAAGCATATTCACTCTTAAGTGAAATTCTTTTACATATTTAAATGCAATTGCATGGCTAAATCTAACAGCACACTGGAAAAAATAAAAATCTAGATAAGTCCATTTTTCTTCAAACAAGTGCATTTGTTCTTGGATTGAGGAGGTAAAAGAGACATTTTGCCAATGGAACAAGACAATTTACACTTAAAATAAGAAAACACAGTTGCATTGTCTTATTTGAAATGCATTTTATCTAATTATCTTATTGCAAGAGTAAAAGTACTAATTCTATTGGCAAACTATCTCATTTACCTACTCAAATTAAGGATAAATACATTTAATTTAAGAATCTTTTTTTCCTAAGTCTAGGTTGTTTTTCCAGTGCAGTGTGTTTGGTCTGAATCTTAAGAATAGCCTCTTAGCTCCCCCTACTGGAGAATTGCAGCACTGTTGCCAGTTACCATTTTGTTTTTTTTATGCCCTAGTGGCCTTCATTTTTTAATCGTGGACTGAAGGGGAACAGATGCAGCAAAGGGACTGAATTAAATTTAACCTCTTATCTAAATTTTTTAAAATACACTTTTATTAACTTTTTATTTCTAAATTGATTAGAATCCCTATTGGATTAGCTGCTGGCTGATGAGTGACATTTAGGTTCCTACTCATGCTTTCGTTGGGCAGCTCATACTTTAGGCTAACTTCGTTTTTTAAATTTTTTTTGCTGTCTTTTCATCATTAAACCTTTTTAATATTTCTCACACTCTTAAGTCATTTCAGACGCATCTATCTAGCAGGTTTCCTGTGTGTTTGCAGCCTTCAAAAAGTTCAGAACTTGTCCAGGCCCTCATCTTTTGTTGACTTTTTTTGGTTCTTGGCTCTGGAACTTCTATTTTGGGCTTGTTTTGATCTCTATCAAATCCCTGGTCTGATGTTTCTGTTTGCGAGAAACTTAATATTTATAGTACCTGCTGGAGATGACTGGTACTTAACCATGGAGACATGATCCGTTCCAGTCTGCTCCCGTCTATGATAAAATCGATTCTAAAAGCCGACTTAATGACTTTCAGAGAGCTCTTTATTTGTCATCCAGCCTTTATATACCCAGGCACCTAGATTATATCACCATAAACTATTTTTCTGTATTGGAAGGCTGCTCAAAATAGATAACAATGTAACAGTTACATCATATATTACGTTAATGCAGTAATTGAACACTATGCATATTTTATCAAACTGGGAACATTAGACTGTGCTCTGCAGAAATCAATGCTTTATCACCAATATAATAATTGGTCAACGGGCATAGAGGGAACTTAGTTGAAAGATGTAAACTTTGATATTGAATATGGTGAGAAAAACCACAGACTCCATATTCAGCTCTGTTTTAACAGGAAACGTTTCTGGATTTTGGCTCATAGAGGAGAGTTTTTTAATAAAACAACAGTGTTGTCTTGAATTTAAATTGATCTTTTAGTTTGAGCAATTTTGACTGAGACAAGAGAAGGAGTGTAATCTCTCTATCCTATATTGTGGATGACTTTCTCCTTTTTTCGTAAAATAAGTGGACTTATGTTCCTACTATAATAAGTGAAAGTTATAAGTAAACTTATATACTCTTTAAGTAATAAGTAGTATTTAAGTTTACTTTTTAATCTGGTGTTACAGGTTCTTAACAGAAATAAAAGCCTTCAACCTAAACTTTAGTTAACTTTGACTAACCAATCTATTTAAAAAATGCTAACTATTTCTGATCTAGAGAAAGAAAAAACAGTTTTTGGCTATTTTTTTGTTGGAAAGAGAGACAATTACAAAGACTGAACAGTTACAAAAATCCGATTTGTGATTTTTTATCTGGAAGAAACTAAATCACAGACTTGTACAGCTTTTAATGAGAATTCCTAGTAATTCATTAATGATATTATAGCAGATTCAGAGCAATGGCTTAAATAGCAAAATGTGTAGAGAAAGGGACACATTTAAATTGTATATCTGCTCTAAATCTGGACTTTCTGGGCAGTAAAAATAAAACAACCAGGAAGGTGATGAAAGATGGGTAATTAAGCATTAATTAATTTTTTTTCATACACCAATTACGTTTTTTTAAATCCAGAGAATACAAACATAACATTTTATTTTAGAGCCAAACAGAATAAAGCAAATCTACTAAAGAGGGGCAGTGGTGAATAGATCAGAGCAATGAATCATCCGAGCAAGGAAATGATGGAGCATCAGTTGGGACATGGTCCAATAAACAGGTCTGCTCTAACAGAGCAAGTGAAGGAAATAGTTGTGGTGATTTTTTGTTGGGTAATAAAGGATATTGCTTGAAAAAAAAAGTATTCCACTAATAAAAATGCCTGACTTGATAAATGAGAGGTTTCCTTCTTGCAGTGCTGAATGGCCAGCTCTTAAATGGAGACGGATGAAGAAAACGTGTTTAAAGTCCTTTTTTAATAGAACTTGTTTTCAAATGTTGGAATCCACAAGTCTGTCTAGAATTAATCAAACCACAAAAATGATAAAAGAGCATATTACCCCCTCTGAGGAAATTTATATGGAATATCATTCATACATTTTGTTAATTCACTTCTGTTTATTTAGATAGTACCTATTCACAACACATGTCCTATCAAGGCATTTTACAGAGACAAGTTTCTATCTATGAGAACCAGTTGACTCCATCCAGTCATCGAGTCTTAATTAAGAATGATATGAAAATAAGGCTAAAAGGAACGAAGCAAACAAGCTCAAGAAAGATGAAGAGAGGGCTGTACAGGTGGAGAGTGAATATGCAAAGCAATTCAATCTGAAACACATTCTGTGCTCTTCCACCTTCACTATGCAAAAGAAGAAAAAACTTGAACCTTCAAGCAAATGTCTGATCTCATTTTTTTTCACTTCACATCAGTTTGGATTTGTTAAATTTAGTCTCAGGTTCAGGATTGGCAGCTTCTTTACCAACTTCCCAAACTTCCTTGTGGAAGGTGGAAGCCAGAGGACTTAAACCCTAGTCCTGTTGTGATGTCATCTTGTAACTTTTTATGTCCAAAGTTAAACGCTACGGATTAGAGCTGGACTATTTATTTGTTTAAACAATGCTGTGATTTGATTATGATTTTGCTCTACGCCAACCACCAACAGGTCATGGTTAAAAACAGGTTAATGTTTCACTACAGACTATGGGCCGGATCTATCAAAGGTTTGCGTGTATAAAAACGTGAGCTATTTCACTGCGCACGCTAAAAAATGTACAAACTGATCTATCAACAGCGTGCTAAAAGGATTTGGTCTTTAAAACGTAAATAGCGCCTCTTATCCATTTAGTACTTTTTCTGCCATGAATATGCAATATGGGGCGTTTACACGCAAAAGTCTTGTGGGAGGAGAACATGTAAATATA
>NW_015151278.1:77844-82238 GCF_000732505.1 Cyprinodon variegatus | reverse complement strand
TGCGAGCGCAAATTACTGCACGCAAAATTGGATCTTGGTAAATCTTCTGCACTTCTGCATGAGACGTGTTTACTTCTACTTTCACCCGCATGGTTTCATGCTAGCTCCACACAGGACACCCAGTCTATGTGTATTACTGTCACCGACAAGGCTGGAGGGAGAAATCCAGTGTCTTTTGCTAAATGCATTGAGGCTAAAACTGAGGACCTCTGGGATTTGAAAACTGCATTTTGTTAAATTGTATTATATTGAAAATGCTGTTAATTGGCCAGTCCTACTGCTGAGTCATAGGACTGAGTAACCTTCTCAATGGGGTTGTCAAAAGTGTCACTGTGTCCGGATACAATACTGATTAGGCTTTAGGTATTGATACTTTGCATATTTTTGCTATAGCTGGTTTTAGATATCTAGGTTATTTGCACACTAAAAAAATGGTCCCTCAAACAACCTAAAGTCACAGTTAGAGAAACAGGACTACACTGGAAAAACAGGCCGATCTCCAACATCCACAAAACATAGGTGTTGATGACAGCAGCACAGCCGACCACCGCCTTCCATGATGGAGTCACAGCCAAACAGGAACAGACCAGATGAAGCTACTACGAAAAAAAAGCAGAGAGAGCAGAACGTTAGAGATTGAACTAATAGATTCTGCAGAGTGGGAGAATGGAGATAGAATGAAGCAGAATGATGAAAAAGGCTATAGCAGCATAACTATAAAGATAGATAATGATAAACTGAGACACTCTAACAATAAGCTTTATCAAAAACAATTCTAAGCCTAGCCTTAAAAGTAGACAGGGTGTTTGCCTCACGGACTAAAACTGGTAGTTGGTTCCACAGGAGAGGAGCCTGATAACTAAAATATCTGCCTCCCATTCTACTTTTAGAAATTCTAGGAACCACTAGTAAACCTGCAGATTGAGAGAGAAGTGCTTGGTCATTTAAGGCTTTATATGTGAGAAGGAGAATTTAAAAGGAAATCAATGAAGGGAAGCTAGGATGGGAGAGACAAGGGCGTAGGTTTGATTTTAACTTTGGTACGGACACTATTGGTCTGATGTCATGCAAAATTATGCATGCTTTTATATCTTTTATATGTGGATTTATCCTGTTTTTTTCTTTTGAAGATATACAATTGTGCATCGGTAAAACCCACTCTTATCTTTTAAATATTCTCTCTGTATCAAGCAAAATAATAGATTCAAGGTACACCAAATAAAATTATTGTGTACTTACTCCATTTAACCCATTTCATTTATTTTATCTTGGGCTGAAACAATTCATTGGAATAATCGATTATTGAAATGTCAACAAATTTAGTAATCGATTAATCGTTAACTGGTATATAGAGACTCTAAAACATGACTTTAGCTCACAGAGCGACCCACTTAGAGCAGGAATTATACCCATTCCAATACCATTGTAAAATGTTTTTATCTGTCAATATTCTCCATCCAGAACCCATCTACAGCTGCAACAAAGCTGTATTGTAAATTATAAACATGATATTCACATCTAATTGTTGGTAGGGACAAGTAGGTCGGTCCAAAACTTTGTTAGGCACATGTCCCTATGGTCCCTATGCAAACCTACGCCCATGGGGAGAGATATGATCTCTCTCTTTAATTTTTATCAGAACTCTGGCTGCAGCATTTTGGATCAGCTGAAGACTTTTAACTACATACTGTTTGTGGACTTTAGATAATCTGCCAAAGGAACGAGCATGTGTGCCCTTAACATAGGATAAATGCATATTATCCACTTCAAATAGGATAAGGGGAGTTTTTTTTTCTTATTCTAAATGTAATTCATCTTATTCCATTAGAAATTTGTCTTAACTACCTGCTCAAATCAAGGGAAAATACAAATTTTTCAAGAGGAAATTACTTCAATTTTTGTAGTGTGTGCTTTTCAGAGGTGTCAAGTAACGAAGTACAAATACTTCATCACTGTACTTAAGTACACTTTTTAGGTATCTATATTTTACTCCATTACTTATTTTTCCTCCTACTTCTGTCTTCTACTCAGTACATTTTGACACAAGTATCTGTACTTTCTATTCCTTATATTTTTTAAACAAACGTTACTCGTTACTCTGGGCTTCGGTTTAATGTTTAGAAATTGGCTCCATCCACATCTAGTGAAAACTAGTGTGATTGGATGAGTCATATAATGCAAACACTCATTGGTTAGCTAAAGGAAATCATCAGAAACAAGCAGGTGTTCTTCAAACTGCTAACATGAATTGTCTATGCCATGCTACGATGTGGGATTCAGAAAAAGATGCTGAAATGTCTGAAACGTCTAAAACAATGGAGAGGGCAAGAAAACTGAATATCTTCTTCAACAGGTTCAACCAGCCCATGCCCCCCCAACCCCCTCTCTCACTACAGACATCCCTCCTCCCACCTACACACCTCTCCCCAGACAACACAACACTGACAACCCCCCGGCAGACCTCAGCACAATCTCCACCCCACATCACCACAGACCAGGTCAGAGAACCGCTGAGGAAGCTCAAGCCCCGGAAAGCAGCAGGACTGTACCAGGTGTGTCCAAGACTCCTGAAGACCTGTGCTGCTGAACTGGGAGAGCCACTACAGCGGATCTTCAACCTCAGCCTGCAGCTAGGGGAAGTGCCTACCCTCTGGAAGACATCCTGCATTTTTCCAGTGCCCAAGAAGAACAGGCCCAGCGGGTTGAATGACTTCCGGCCCGTAGCACTCACTTCACACCTGATGAAGACGTTGGAGCGGCTCTTCCTTGGCCTTCTCAGGACTCAGGTGCAACATGCCCGAGACCGCCTGCAATTCGCCTACCAGCCAGATGTCGGTGTGGAGGATGCCATTCTCTACCTGCTGCACCGGGCCCACTCCCACCTTGATAAGGGCAGTGGCACAGTGAGGATCCTTTTCTTGGACTTCTCCAGTGCCTTTAATACAATCCAGCCCCTTCTGCTCCAGGACAAACTATACAGCATGGGAGTGGACCCGCACCTGGTCACCTGGATCAACAGTTACCTCCCCAACAGGCCGCAGTATGTCAGGCTGAAGGACATCATGTCTGACACTGTGGTCAGCAGCACAGGAGCCCCTCAGGGCACAGTGCTGGCCCCTCCTTTCTTCACCCTGTACTCCTCTTACTTCCACTACAACTCAGAGCTGTGTCACATACAAAAGTATGCTGATGACACAGCCATAGTTGGATGCATCATGGATGACAAAGAGGAGGAGTATCGACATCTGGTGGGGGACTTTGCCCTTTGGTGCCACACAAACCACCTGGAGCTCAACACCTCTAAGACAAAGGAGCTGGTTATAGACTTTAGGAGGCCCAGACAAAAGCAAAGACCAGTCGCACTAGAGGGAACTGAGGTGGAGGCCTTGGACACACCGTCATCAGCAGCCAGAGGAGCCTGTTCAGTGACAGACTGCTGCTTCCCAAGTGCCGGACCAATAGACTTACTCTTTAGTCCCCCACGCCATCAGACTGTACAACGTCTCACTGGGGGCGAGGAGGCGACACAGGACAGGGGGAAAAGGGAAGAAGTAGTAACACTTTTATTTTTTTTCCCTGTAAAATGTGAACTCCATATTTATTTGTATTTGTATTTTACTTAATTTTAACTTAATTTAACTTAATACTTTTTTGTCCTGTAAGCTGCTGGTAACCTTAATTTCCGGAGGGAGTCTTCCCAAGGGATCATTAAAGTACTGTCTAAGTCTAAGGTCGGACACAGCGTATCGGGAGATGGAGACCAACAAGACCTCCCTCATCCTTGGCCCTATCTATAAGATTTTTTTTTAAATAGTCAAAAAATTGAGCTTTCAATTCATATGGTGGCATCTCACAGTTTTTTTTTTTTTTTTAAGGTTACCTTATACTTTTATACTTTAATTACTTTTTGGAGCACATACTTTTTCACTTTTACTTGAGTAAAGAGGTCAAGTTGATACTTCAACCTTTACCAGAGTGTTTTTAAACTGCAGTATCTATACTTCTACTTAAGTAGCAAATGTTAGTACTTTTGAAACCACTGGTGCTTTTAGTGCAGGGGCCATAACAGGGGCCAGGACCCGGTCGCAGTGACGCCACCAAGGGATGGCCAGGGGTGGCCACAGCCACCCTGTGCAATGCCCTGGCCACCTCACTGGCCACCCCACTCACCAGTGTAAATTGTAATAACATCAGGTTATCATTTCAACCCATTATGCACATCCAGCGATGTAACATTACAAATCTAATGAACCAAGATATGAGGAGGTGTTTACTTAAGTCTTTATGATAGGGATGCACGATATAATCAGCCCCCTATCGGTATCGGCCTTAAAACTGAATATCGGACATCGGCCACCCCACCGATATTTAACCCGATATTTGATCAGCTTCTG
>NW_015151278.1:75589-77322 GCF_000732505.1 Cyprinodon variegatus | reverse complement strand
TGGCAGTGCCACTGCCCGGTGGGCCCCTATATAGAACCGCCGGTGAAGAACCAAGTGAAGCTCAGGCATCATGCACCAATCAGCAGTTTGGCGGTCAGTCCAGAAGAGCTGCGGTGAAGAAACGGTTAAGCAAAGCTTAGAGCAGCGTGAGTCCATCTGAGCATGTGCCGCTGCTGCTGCAGTGAAGGAAATGTGTGGATTTCAATAGAAGCGACCGGAGACACCGCACAGGGGAAGCCGGGGTGCTGGTGGGGGAGGAGGGTGACAGCCGAGAGACGCGCAGACCGACACATCCTGACTGAGCGACCTGACCGAGGGATGAGCGGGATCCGCCTGGACAGAGATCCATCAGAAGGTAAAATGTTTCGCTGTGACCGCGGAGAAAAAAGGCTGTCAACACGTTTATACTTTGACATTCAGAGCAACGAGATATGTGCATGTTAGGAGAATATTTCTGTTTAAATAATGCATTTCATTAGATTAAACCTAATCTAATTCCGGGGGTATTTATTATTGCTAAAGTGTCTTATATAGTGCATGTTCTGCGCAGTTGCGTCGCTGCACCTGTTAAAATTCTTATAACTTAGTTTACTACACACTGCTTTGTCAATATCGTATAAAAGCTGTTCACCTTTCATGTCATATAATGAAGTTTTTTTTTAAGTACTCCAAAGTAGAAAGTGATGCATGAGCGAGATAGGAGACATATATTTTTAATAATAGTTTGCTGAGAGGCTGCCTGCCGCACTGCTCATCACTGTGCATCCTGCTGCAGCTGCAGAGGTTCCCCGCATCTGGGCCTGCAGCCTCCTGCAGCTGCCCGGGACAGGACCGGATCAGCGGACAAATAAAACCCGATCATGTTTCTCCTCATTTCCACCTGTCTGCATTTTACATTTTGGATGCATCTTCCCCGCAGCAGCTTTAAATAATAAAATACAAATTCTTAATCCATTCATGGGACAGAAAGCAAACATTTCATTATCATTTGAGGGGAAATAATCCCTGCTGTCGTTTTGTATGGAGAACCAAACCTGCCATAGTAAAAAAAAAAGCCAAAAAATGAATAAACTCTTAAAAATAGCCCCATTGCCAATTAATATCTTGACATTTTAATTAGTCAGTCATCAAATGCAACAGACCTAAAAATAAGAGATTTATTTAAAATCAATTAATTACTTGACATGAACATATATTTCTCCTTTATTTTTAACTGTTGTAATTTATCTCTGCACTTTTATTTGTATTCTTTATTTACAAACCTTATAACCAGCAATAATATTTTACTGGAATGCTGTTTTTTTTTCTTTTAGTAAATATCCAATACATTTATTATTGTTTTTACTTTTTCTAACCCTTTTATTTCTTTTTTTAATGAGCCAAATATATTTAAAATATACTTTTTGTCACCAAAAAATCTATTATGTTTAAATTACTTTTATTTTTTAATAACTGATATATTTTTCTCCACACTCAGCCTATTTTATAACCCTTGCATTAACTGCCTCACGGAGGTATCCAGAAATGACCCCTTATTTTAGCACTGCTAATAAAGAGTGACCCTTCTGCATTGATGCGAGGCACCCAGTACCTTCACACATGTATAAACACCTGCTTGTTATCATCAGTGGTGGTTTATAAAATTGGCATTGTGGTTCCTGCCAGGACGGCGACAATGAGGAGCAGCATGATTGTGAGTACTAAAAAAAAAAAAAAAAAATGGCTGCCTACTG
>NW_015151278.1:73139-74573 GCF_000732505.1 Cyprinodon variegatus | reverse complement strand
GATTGTGAGTACTAAAAAAAAAAAAAAAAATGGCTGCCTACTGACTTGAAACATTCCATTTGGTGCTAATTTAAGACGTATTTCTCTCTTAATATATTGGGACTCAATTTGAACCTCATTTATAAAAATTTTGAAATATCCAGCCCAATCTTTCATACATTTTAGCCGTTCAGGACATCTGAGATCAAACCAAGAAAGAAAAAGCATGATATATGTAAAGAGTATGTGTCATTTTTGGACTTAATCAATTAGGATTATAAATTCCAGAGAGCATTAACTAGCGATGTATGACCACACTGAAGATGCTTGATGCACTAACAATATCACTGCTGATAAATAAAGCTAAAATTAATTAAGGCAAAATATATATATTTGTGTTTTAGGTTCGTAGCAAGCAGCATTCCCTTATAATGTGTGATCCAATGATGTAAAAAGAAAATTAAATAAATGATTCAGCTCTGACTCCCCCCTCCCCCAAGAAATAAAGAGTGAAATTAGATTTTTTTATTTTTTTTTTCCTCATCGCTGAGTTATTTAGCAAACTCATACTGTATCCTGTGCGATGGGATGGACCGAAACTAAAACTTTCCCCCATGCTGCCAGGCTGGGTGACGTAAAACCACTGAACCATTGAAACCTGGGCTGTCAGTCATGCCATTGCTGCTGGTTTTCACACGCTGAACTTATGCGTTTGGAATTGTTGGAATGCTACAAATAAAGCGGCAGTGCCCTATCATGACTCAAGTTTATCATAATCGGAAAATCCACGTATGGAAGTAATCAGAGCGATCTGACATCATTCAGATAGTTTGGGCTGTTGCTCAATTTTTAACTTCTAAGTTCCTTTTCTTTATAAGTCAAATATTCAGCATGTTATTCCAACAGGCCACTTGAAAGTCACAGCTTTTCCTCTGTTGTTCTCCACAGATCTTTTACCATAAAAGCTGCATTAAATATGTATGACCAATGAATGGTTATAAAACCTCTAAAGCTCAGACTTACATGCATCCTTCCATTAGAGGCCTTCATCTGAAGGTCCCTGGTTTTATGGTGACCATGTCTTTAAATCTCCAGATTTCTCTTTAGGTCCCTCAAGACTTTTGATGAACAGTTTAACATGCAGATATCTGAACCTCTGTGTCATTGGAGCTGCAGTAAACCCCCAAACTATTAGTGCCAACTCTTTTCAAAAAATTTTTACATTACGGTGACTACGTTTGTGCATGTTGATGAGATTTTATGCTGGCTAGCAGAAAGCAATGCATAACTGCAGTCAGTACTATAGGAACGATTTTGTTCCGTAAAAATTCAAAAAATATCCACTGGACTTGGTTTTCAAGATTTGAAGACGTTTCTCCACCTCTCCAGGAAGCTTTCTCAATTCAAATGTCTGGATCCGCAGTGAGTTTGAGTCTTATAGGCTAAAGACAAAGC
>NW_015151278.1:60817-70131 GCF_000732505.1 Cyprinodon variegatus | reverse complement strand
AAACCGTTCCATCCCTAATATATATATATATATATATATATATATATATATATATATATATATATATATATATATATATATATATATATATATTTAGAGATTGATATTGGGTATTTCCTTTACTGAATCCACATCAATTAAACAAAGTTGAGGTATTTCCTGTGTGAGGTCACGCTGCTGCATTAGTTCATTTATTTAAAATGTGTTTTACATATTTATTTGCCCGTCCATGGATGTAATTTTGTGGTGGACATGTCTCCTGCACTTTTCCAAATGTCTGTTTTGCTCACCTGAACTTCTTACTGTCCAAAAACAATGTTAGACTAGAGTACACAGACATAGGTCAAGCACTAGGACCAAGTGGAAAACCGCAGCTCAAGCAGAATGCTGCTTCCTTGAGATTAGACTTCCCACAAGCTCCTGATTGGCCCACCGTCTTTTCTTACATGATTGGCTGTCACTGCTGTCACTCCTGAGAAACTCACTTTACAAACATTTGAAGCGCCACTGAATCAGGTCTGTGATTGGATGATCAAACACTCTGAAGTTCGTAATATTGAAAAAATACTTGTGTCCCACGCACTTTTGAAAATTTCCTCCATGGCCCCGCCCATACATAGGCTTTGTATATCTGAATGTTCGACGTGCTAAAGTTATGCAAATGGGAATAAGGCATTTTTTAAAGCTATTTATATAGTTTATCTGATGCATTTCTCAAATGTTTATTTTCTTCCCTGGATGAATGTTGATGAAGTGAAAAAGCAATCTGAATACAGGTTTCCTTTAGAACCTTTTAAATGTCTAATTATTTCTCTTGTTTTTGTAGAAGCACAGGACAGAGACACCTCTTACAGTCTATTAAAGGTTCAGCGTTCAGATCACCCTTAGATGCTGAAGTGTTTTCTATACAGGCTTATGCAGATTTAATCTAGAGCTGCTGACATGATGATGAAGGCAAATTTCAGTCTGGTTGAAAAGCAATGCAAACGTTAAAAACAAAAAGCCTCCTTATTAACTTTTAGCCGACAAGCATGGCTTCAGGTTTTAGATCTTACCAATCAATAAAAACCTCTTGGATCAGAGTAAAGCAACCGCCTCCTTGTTTCCATAAATCCTTCCTCCTCCGCCGCTATGCGTCACTTCAGGCTTTCACCTTGCAGCTACAGAAAGCTTGCCTTTGGTAAACGTATATGAGCCTCTGTTGGCTGTGCTGCATCTAAGCTGTTACTGTCTTATCTAACCATGAATGAGCTTCGTTAGAAATTAGACAAGCTAAACTTGCAGCTAAGGCTTTATCTTTTTATGGAAACCTTTGCACCAGTAATGTTTGTACGGCTTAGATGCAATTTAAGGACTGGATGTTTGCAAAATGCTTGAACTATTGTCATTTTATCAATTATACAGTATTGCAGTAACAACATTTGATTTTAATTTGGAAATAATGGAAATCAACAGCAGGTTAACTTTACCAAGGCATGATGAAGACCTAAAATGAGAGGAGAGAGTGAATCAATGAAGAGGATGCTGGTCATTTTTGAGGAGCTGAAGACAGAGTGGGTATTTGCTTGTTTAATCTTAAAAATGTTCCCTTTATGGGAACAAATAAAGCTCTTAAAAAACATGTTTACCATAAGACATGTAGGGGACACAGCAAACGCGAGGTAGAAGGTGCTACGCATGAGGACAACAAAGATTATGGACAAACCCAAAGAGGTGTGGTGGTGGCAGCATAATGCTGTGGTAGAGGAGTGTCTTCACCACCAATAGGGGAGCTAGATGACATTATTGCATGGATGAAACTAATTTTGTGGCTGTTGTAAAATTGAGACTTGGGTGGAGGTTTACTCTCCAGCAGGATAAAAGGAAGCTACATGGAAGGGTTTATATCAAATAACTATGTCCTGAAATGTCCAGAGCTAAGTCTAATTGATAATCTTTGGCAAAGCTTGAAAAATCGATGGTTACAGATGGTCTCTATGTAATCTGACTGAGCTTGAAGGTTTGTTTTTTTATCATGCCAAGCTGCATGTGTCTGCTGCATCCGGTGTGAACGCAGCATAATGCTGCGTTCACACCGGATGCAGCAGGCGCGGCAGAAGCAGCGAGTTTACATGCAAAGTCAATGGTTGACAAAAGGTCCCGCAGCGCGTTTTCAGCAGCAGGCGCAGCGCGTCTGAGCAGCTGAAGCAGCTGAAGCAGCGCGTCAGGCGCGTTTAAGCATCTGATGCGTGTGACGCGCCGCAAACGCGCTGCTGCTGCTGGAGATGGAATTTTACTTTTGATGCTCGGCGCACCGCGTCAACCAATCAGAGAAGCTGATCTGGGAGCTGGCAGAGAGAGAGAGACACATCGCTGATGATACAGACCTCTGTGATCGCTCCTCTGAAACAGTTTATTGACGCATAAATTAACTTAAAATGCAGAAATCTGCCGGCAGAATATGTCCGCTTTTATTATCCTGCTGTCTGCAGTTTGGATTATTTAGATGAAAAACACCTACCAGTCGCCGCGGTGAACCGCGAGGAGGCGACCCGGCCAGAGGCTGCTGTTGAATGGGATTCCTACTGACAGCGCACTGCTGGTATGTGGGGGTCTGAGCGGCTCCGACAGAAATAATATTGGAAGTCAGAATGGTAATCTGGATGAACTGACTGCACTGAATAAGTTTTCAGGTGGATTTTCCCACTTAAAAACATATTAAAACTACTTTATTCCCACTGATCACAGCAAATATAGCTGCAAGGCAGAGAAAGGATAGTGAAGCTCCGCCCAACGCGCGTCAGACACACTTTTGCACCTCGCAGCTTTAGCAGCAAAGCTGCTTCAGCCGCGCGTCAGAACTAACTGGTACAAGCAGCAAAAAGGAAGCAGCAGACGTGGTTTTGTTGCTCTTGCTGCGTCCGGTGTGAACGTAGCATAAAGCTGCTAGAAATGTGTCCCAATGGCAGCAAAAGGTTGATCAATTTCGATTTGGTGTCTGAAAAAAACAAAAACCTTTGTGTTATTTTTCTTCCCCCTCTCTAGTTTGCACTGCTTGTATATAACATGAAATTCTGAAGAAATGTGGCAAAGTTGAAGGCTAAGTGGTATAGAAGCTTTGCATGGAGCTTCTTAGTGGCGATGTAAGGCTCTCCCATATCGAACATCATAGCCACCACCTGCTGTGTGGCTCAGATTCACTCGATCACTCTACCTCACCCAACGCGCCACGGAGCTGCCTCAGCATGCTATAATGGACCAATGGAAAAAAACAGTGTGCTGTATATGACCTGAGGTCCAATGTTGTTGTTAAACTGAGCTGCTTACTGAAACTGGAAACCAGAAGAGGGGAAATGGAACGAAATGTTTCCTTAAGCTGAGCTGGAAGACTGCTCTTAAAGGACTGTTCGTAATATTTAGTCTGGAAAATTCTGCAAAGGTATGGAATTTCTGTGTATTCCAGTTCTGGATAAGTAAAAAGAGATAAACCATTGAAAAATATCGGTATTTGTAGAACTCATGCAATAGTCAATTGTTTACATGTTCTGTCCTTCCTGTCTTTATGTCCTTTCCTAATTACATCCATCCTTCCATCCTTGTGTCCCTCCCAGTGTTTGATTTACCCCTTTTGTTCCTTAAAGGCTACTCTGGTTTTTCTTTTTTCCATCCTTCCTTCTTAACATCCTTTCTTTTCTCTATCCTTTTTTCCTTGTGTCCTTCTTACACTTCCATGAGTTCTTGTTGTCTTTCTGTCGTGGTTTTCTATCTTTCCTCCCTGTCATGCCGTTACTGTTTTCCTTCCTTTAGATAAGCACCTCAATGCATGATGTGTGAGAAGTAAAGCAGCTTTTATTAGTCTATTCTGGGCCTTTGTTAAAACATGTGAAATAAAATAAAACTGACATAATGGCAAATCCAGCACAGCTCCTTCAGTAGATATAAAGGCTCTTAGATAACAGATCTAGTTACTGCATGTGGTAAACTGCTTTAATAACATATTAAGTTCAAATCTTTATTTATTAGAACAAATTCATAGATTTTTGGAGAAAATAAAAAACTTAAAGATGAAGTAATACCATCCTAATATTATAATAGTTGTTTTCTTAAAATAGCGATACATCTGTCATGTTATCAGTGTCATTTTTACATAAAACTGATATTTTTCTCCTTATCTGCACATGAAAAATTATTAAAGCGCCCGTTCTCTGTTTGTCCCTTTATGATGTTTGGAGAAAACTCAGCTTTTTCAGTTTGGAACTGAACAAATGTACTATTGATTTTCTTTTCTTGTCTTCTTTGCATGAGAGCGGTCTGAAAAGATAAAGAATAAAGTTAAAATAACTATAAACCATCAGCCCCTCTAAGCTGATAACAGAGGCCGGGTATGTTGGTCTCAGCAGCAGAGTTTTAGTTCTTTGCACGAGTCCAGATGAAAGGGGAGACGCTGCCCTGGGGGTGGAGGCCAGCTTGCTGTTTCAGGGCTAATCGACCTGTCTTTGCAATCGATCGGGGCCGATTTATTTTGTGCCGCCTCATGAGTTCCTCCTCTCCTCCATCCCCTCTCCTGTCCATCTGTCTTCTCTTGATTCGTCCTCCTGACTCGACCCGTTGCTCATCGTGGCCGTAAAGGAGATGATATGAGAATAGGTTTACGTTTAGGCTGAATCATAACTTATTTTCCTTTTTTTTTTATAATGTTAAAATTTTAAAGTGCAAGATTGTTTTTCCCCCATTTAAAGTAAGTAAAACTATCTCTTTTTAAATATTTAAACTGAATATCTTCTACCTTTTCATTTATCCTCGTGTTATAAATAGATTCTAATTCCTTTACGGAATCATTTTCATGTTTATGTATATAATTTCTGTTTACTTGATCACATTTAAAACAAAAAGGCATATTTTCACACTCTGCTCTTCAAATTTCACCTTATTGTGAAAAAGTTTTTCAATATAAAATAAATGAAAAACATTAAAGTGGAAACCAAATCGATGTAAACCTCATATCAACATCTCATATTTTAACTTTTTTCTTCTATCTTAGTCATTTCTGGTAAAACCATGAACTGAAATATTGACGGTGTCTTTAATCTGCTGAGTTGTCAATTTTCTTGGAATTAAACAGGTAGTTCAGGATGTTTAAAGTGAGGTTATGTTAACATTTGTTCAGTTAGTTAAAGTATATAAAATATTCTTTAAATCATATAAAGAGATTGTTTGGTTCCAGGGGATGAAGCCTAAAAGTGAGCAGACCAGACCAAGAAAAAAGCAAACTTCTATGTCAGAGGAAATCCTGTAACTTAAAACAAATTATAGCAAAGGTTCCAGCTGTTTTTTAAACCATTATGCTCTCACCATGCTTGCATTGGGCTTTATTTACACTGAAGATGTTGAATATTTACACAAGAAATAGAAGAAGGAGAGGCTGCACCACCCAGGATCACCTGTTGACACACATTCTGCTTACAGAGCAGTTAAGTGTTTCCCATCATAATTATTACCCTATGGAAGATAATGCGCAGTAAAAGTAATTAGCCTTCCTAGAAACCCGGACAGTATAGATAGAATACTTGGATTTTTATAATTTATAATCTTAATTTTTATTTATATCAGCCCAAAGATACTTTACATGTTTCACTCTCAGTTTGTGTTTCACACAGAAGGATCAGTAATTGTAATACAGATGTAGTAGGAGCTTAAACATTCTTGAAGTGCTTGAAGTTCCTAAAGACTGTGGAAGTCTGATGTTTTCTAGATGTTTCTACTAAATGAGGAAACATAGATAGGTATCTACTGAAGCTCAGAAACTCAGAGAACCTCCCTTAAAAAAATCCCAAACATTCCCTTTAAAGCAAGAATCAAATTTCTTGCTGATGCTGTCTGTCATCAGAGATGACTTGTTGCTGAGGTCACCTTGGTTGACTGGCTTTTACCTGCATTGGATGCTGCAGATTTCTCTGTGAAGCAGCCTCCCAAAGTGACCTGGGACTGGTGCCACAGACACACTCAGAAACACACTGGTGCAGGAGATGATCTGATATTTGCTGCTTCATGGATTCCTCAGTGTTTTAGGTGTCAGAGCGTGTGGCTGTCAGCATACAGAGAGCTTTAATTTCAACCTTAGCTTACCCTCTTTATCAGCTTTTTGTCTTCTTGCTTTCTAATTGTCATATTGACATATTATCCTTTCCTATCTCAAGTAAGAACTTTTCTTTATTGCCTTTTTTTTATTTGAAAGCACACAATCAGTAAACTTTATAAGACCCTAGTGCTTTAATTTTCAGGCATTTCTATAAAATGTGCTTTGATTCTAAACGTCAAACTTTGCTATTCTGTAGCAGATTTCAATAAAGTGCGATACCAAACGGGGTCATTGCAGTGGGAGTTGGCAGGGGGCCCATGTTGATCAATAGCTTAGAGCTGGGTACCAAACAACAGAATACAGCATAAAATACTATGTGGTAAGTTAGCTGTTTGATGATAAGGTAACAGGTCAATAAGGTTACAGCTAAGCTATCCTGTCAGCTAAGACTGTTTGGGTGCGGATGATATTATGCTGCTGGGATTATCAAAGGTTTATCGAGTTGGGTGCCTTTAAATATGTCACCATCAATATTTCAATAATCCCTGTCTGGAATAACAGGAAGCAGTTTGTCATTAGCATGGTATGTAATTAGGAATCAGTTTTAGATTTTGTAGTGTGGAGAGAAGAGCTTGCAGTTGCTAAAAAAGGGCCAAAAACAGGAAATGCTCAAAGGATTTTTATCCATTTTAAATGAGATGTAAATATATTAGAACATGACTTTGTACTTCTGGGGAGAAATTCCCATTAATCTTCCATCAACATCTTACTTTTGGTCTTTAGATGAAGTATTTGGGACACATTTAAGGAATGTATCTATTCCTTGTAATTAATCATATTTGCTCAGATTTTTATCAAAAATATTATTTGACTTAATGGGTCAAAATGATAGAAAAATCTATTTTTATGATGGGATCAGTAAATAGACATATAAGAATTAAATTCTTTTGATGTACAGTAATGATGTGACTTTGCTTTCATGTTGTGGTTCATTCAGATGTCATAATTAGGGCTGCAACTAATTTTGTAACTTGATTAATCTGTGGATAATTTTTCTGGTTAATTGATTAATAATCGAATAGCAAAAGCTTTTTTTAAGAAGACTTTTAAAAAAATTAAACCAGGTTAAACTAAAACTTTCCACTTGAGGAGTTCTGGATAGAGCATTTTGACACACAGGATTTTTTTTATTATCTTAAAGGTAAAGTATTTATTTATTTATTTATTTTTACAATTTTGGTATAAATACCGTAGCTCTGTCAGCTAAAGGCATGTTTTAGAGACTCAATACTCCAGTAAACAATTAATCGATTATTAAGTAGTTAACAATTATTTCAATAATCGATTAATCATGATTAATCTGATTAAAGATTTCTGCCCTAGTCATAATATTCAAATTTCTTAAGCAAATAAAGCAGCAGCTTTATACATCCCATACAAAAGTCCCAGCATGTTTTAAAAGATGATAATCTTGAAGTTGGGTAATATTTTTCAGACTGGAGTTATCAAAAAAGGTTTTTTCTTGTTTAACTTGGAGAAGCTAATTGTATTATTACTTGGGCTGCATTCTGTCAATTGTTTTTGTTTGATTTTTTTAAAATTGAAACAGCTGCTAGTTAAGAGCTTTGGTCAATAGATTTAATTTGCAGACAGGGTTTGTTGATATTGGGTGTAAAAGTATGTGATAATATAATGATATGCTGAGGTGGTTGTGCAACAGTTTTGAGTGAAAGTGAAAATCTCCCCCAATAGGAGAAATGTGTGAAAACGTTACAGCCTTCCTATGCTGGTCTATTATCGCAATCTTTTGCCAAGCAAACATCGCACAGTGCTACAATAATACCTGCATCAGATTGATTTCTATGATGTTAATACCACAAAAGTGATTTTGGAGTGATGATTTTAAAGCGGGCCTGGACTTTAACATAGATAGAGACTGCCAACACCGTGTTTGGCTTTTTGTTTGAATTCTGCAATGCAAATTAACCCACCTTGCCTTGCCTTTCCCTTGACAAGCAAAAGAAAACTGCCACTGGCAAGTAATAAAGAGATATTATCATCTATAATAAACCTGGAAAGTATAGAACTATGGATAATAACATTATTATATGTTATTTCCAAGCTTTGAATTGCTTTAAATCAATATATAAAAAAACAAAGGTTACAGAACAAACCAAAAAAAAACCCCTTAAAAAATGTCTTCTTCTATGTGAGTTCACGCCTCGTCTTTTTGTGTCTCTGTGCAAACAGTGGACTTGCCAGGACGTTTAGCATTACACAGTTTTCACATTGCAGTTAAAAGCAATTCTTCTCAGAGCAGATTTATATGTATGGGTGCTGAATTAAATATGCATTCAAACTGTAGAAAAAAGGAGGAAGTGTTACTGTTCATAACGTTCCCACCTCCAGATAACTATGCATATCAAATAGATGCCCACTCTTTAAGGATTCCTAAACTCCTTGTTTCCATTCTTATTTTATTTCTTAATCTAGTGCTCATTTTATTTTTATTTCCGATATTGTTCCTGACAGGAGTGGCCCATGCCTCTGTAAAGGGAATGGTTAGGGCCATTGTTGGCCTGGCCGACCAGGCGAGATGTTTTGGTCCCCTGCATGGCGTTGAGGATTGGGATGATAGTGGGTAGTAATCAACTCTTATCTCTGTGTTGTTTGATTTCTGTTGTATGCTGTTCAGTGCAGTGAGTAATGCTCAGATCTTTATATTGGAGAAACCAAACAACGTCTCTATAGATGCATTGCTCAACACAGGCAAGCTACCTCCCCTGGACAAGACTCTGCTATCCACCTACACCATCATGACAGCTAATGTTAGCAGGCTAGTACCGTCCCTGTTGTGCGTTCTATTCTAGTACTCATTGTCTCCTGCTTCATCTGGGACCGGGTCACTGGCCAGAAGTCTCATCAGGGAGCTCAAGGTGCTCCAAGGCCAGCTGGGAGACATAGTCCTCCAGCGTGTCCTGGGATGCCTCCCGGTGGGATGTACATGGAACACCCGCTGAGGGAGACGTTCAGGGAGCACCCCTCTCGAAGTGGAGGAGAAGCGGCTCTGATCCAAGCTCCTCCTCTCTAAGAGGTTCCCCAGCCACCCTGCAGAGAAAGATCATTTCAGCCCCTTAATAACCATAGGTACAGGTTGAAAGGTAGACCGAACGGTAGGGCTGCAACAACGAATCGATAAAATCGATAAAAATCG
This sequence comes from Cyprinodon variegatus, assembly GCF_000732505.1. NCBI lineage: Eukaryota > Metazoa > Chordata > Actinopteri > Cyprinodontiformes > Cyprinodontidae > Cyprinodon > Cyprinodon variegatus. Next base: position 60,859 of record NW_015151278.1, on the reverse strand, counting down.
ACTTTTAAAAGCGTTGGCAACGAATTTCATCATCGATTAGTT
>NW_015151278.1:50009-59297 GCF_000732505.1 Cyprinodon variegatus | reverse complement strand
GGGTTTGGCTGTGAACCACCACGGTACATGCTGTAGTTCTTGGCAGGAGGGAGCCGGCAGAACCATGTCATCTGCAAAAACCAGGGAAAAGATCCCCGGACCAGACCCCCTCTGACAACCCTGTCTGAATGTAATGGGCATACTATTCTAACGTCAGCTAATATACATTTTACCAGCTGGACTTACTATATTTTGTAAAAGTACTATTAATTTGTGCTTCCATAGTCATGGTTGACACATGGATATTGTAAAACCACAGAATTTAAACAGTAGAAAGTGTGTAGAACTAATTCAGCATCAAGAATCTGTGAAAAATCTAATAATAAAGAGAAACAGAAAAACAATAAGTGGGAATGCATAAGCATTCCCACTTGTAGAACTAATTCAGCATCAAGAATCTGTGAAAAATCTAATAATAAAGAGAAACAGGGCCATGATTGTGGGAATTTCCAAAGTAACTTGACTTGCATATAGAAGTGAAAGAGACATAAACTCAGTATTCCTCTATCTAACAAATACTCCCATTTATAGCAGGCTGAACTATGAATGAATGCCCGCAGCACTTAAAAGGTATTGCTTGACCCCAGTCTGACTTTCATGGGCTGGTAGTGTTTTTCCCAGGCAGCCGGAGAAAAGATGGAATAATGGGTTTAAGGAGGTCAGTTGGTCTATTGCTGTGGCCCAGTTAATCACATGAAACCCTTGTTCCTTGTTTGGAGTAAATGTGCTAATCCCTCTGGACTTTCTCTGGGCCACAGCCAGGCTTTGAAGACAAAAAGAGACCAAAAAAGAGCTATTGTTCTTCAAACAAGCTTTTGTACTTGTAACCTCTTACTAAGGTACAAATGCACTATACAGTTATGCATAATTGTTGTTACCTTATCAGTTTCCTCTGGAGCCAGTGTGAGGTGAATTTTACAAACTGAGTGGCCTTATTAAGTAAATGTTCTTCAAATTCAACATTGCGCCATTGATATTCACCTTTGTCCTAATTTAAGACAGGGTGTATTAAGTAGAGCCACAAAGAGGCCAGACCCTGCATGAGACTTCTGATACCTGATATGGCAGCACAAAATGTTTGTCAAGCTGCAGGAGTTGGAGCCCCAGCATAGTAATGTCGGCGGTCAGATGACAAAGTTATAGGTTACATAAGAACCCCCCTCGCTGTGTAAATAGCTCAAGCTGAAGGAAGGTCGAGCAATTTCAGTGCATCCTAACCCTCCAGTCTTTAATTAAATCTGCTGATGCCTGCAGTGCTTCATTGCCTTGGCTTAATTTAAAAATGGCTTAGCACCCTCTACAATTAAATTGCTAATCCTCAAGATTTCACTGGTGATTTGGCCAGATGGCTGCTACTGGAGATGACACCAAATCTTGCTGAATTTTGGAAGCAGCGCTTTTTTGGACAGTTAACTTAGCTTAAAATGGGATGTAATGCATGGCAGTGTTTTGATACTGTAAAGTAAATATGGCCATTTTTAGAAAATCTTAATAAAGCATTTATATTGCCTTGCAAAACTATTTGTACACATTCAGATTTTAATGTTCAATTTTAGTTCTCTAGGTAACAATGAGCCTTTTTGCCTGGAGATTTTAAATTGAACATTAAAATCTGAATGCGTGCAAATAGTTTTGCAAGGCAATATAAATGCTTTATTAAGATTTTCTAAAAATTCCCATATTGCCTGGAGAATATTAAATTTTTTGCCCCATCATGAAATGGAGTTGAAGAATTATTGCTGGACTGTCATGATTTTACTAAGGTTCAGACCCAAATGCAGAAGACCAAACAGGGAGACCAGGGAAAAGGTTTAACAGGTTTTATTGAAGAGATCATTCAGAGAGAAGTGTTGCTCTGAACACTGCTCAACCCGAACTGAAAAGTTAGGGGAAGACACAGCGGTTAGTTCAGGCTCAGTGGGTAATTGGACTCGTGAACTTCGAGAAGAGGATTTGGTTGCCGACTCACGTTCCCAGAGAAGTTGTTGAATCCTTGACTCCAGTCTGTATGCTGTAGTCCCAGTGTTTGTCTGATTGCGGTGGAGGGCAGAACATGGTTTACCCAGAATGCGGTTGTTTGTAGGTGAACGGAGAAACTGACTGCCACTCAGATTTCCTTCGGTACTTGAACGCGTCGTAGTGGAGATTAATCCCTTTCTCAGTGGGAAGCTCAAACAATCTCTCTGGATCCAAACGTCCTGTTTGAACCCCAGCTCAGTTTGTAGCTCAGTTGATCCTTCCAGGGAGAGGTCCGAAAAATCCAGTTTGCAGGATGACGTCCTGCCGAGAGGCAAAGACAAAACAATGTTAAAACTCAGGTAGAAAAAAACTCAGTTTGACTCAGCAAAACTCAGCATGGCTAGAGTACCCAAAACTGGCAAACACTCTGGCATCAAGGTAGTGGCAGACAGCAGCTTAAGAACACCCAACAGGTAATGAGGCAACAAGCTGCAGGGGTGCAGGGAGGCCCAATGAGGACAGGGCACCACCTGGTGGAGGAAAAAAAGGAAAAACAGAAACAACCCAAAAAAACTGTATTCCTGACATGGACAGATCATAGTAATCCAAAATTCTTTTTGCTAAATAAACAGTATTTAATATGAGAAGCTGTCTGAGAGTGAAATCAAAAGGCAACAAACTAGACTCTCCGCAACAACTACTTTATCACAAAATGAACAGGAGTACTACAATGATCCAGCCGTTAGTAAAACAAACAAACCAGAATATAACGTCAGAGACATTTGGTAATTATATTTAATTCCCTTCAGGTCACCCAACAGGTTTTTTTTTGCTGATAAATATTGGTGCAGCTATAGTTTTATAGGAAGGTTTCCTTCATTTCTGGTGAACCATTTAGGTGTTGCTTGTAGTTTTGTCTGTGTTTCAATGGTTAAGCTGTGACAAAACGAAATACAAAACTTATATTCAGTTTGTTTGTATTATTGTTAAAAATATACCGGAGGAGAATGTCTGCCTCTCAGTCCCCTTTCTATTTCATCCCAAAGATGTTCTGTGGTTTTGAGGTTTAGGGCTCTGTGTAGGCATTTCAATCTCATCCACAGAAACTCTTTCAATCGTGTTTTATGGACCTTTCTTTGTAGACAGGTCCTGTGTCATGTCGAAAAAGGAAGGGGCGCCATCTTTAATCCATTTCCACCAGATTGTAAACATGGATTTGTCCAAAATCTCTTGGGAAGCGGGAGCCTTTATTGTCCCTTTCACTTGAAATACGGGACCAAGCCCAACTCCTGAAAAACAAACAAACCATAATCCCTGCTCCACTTAACACCACAGGTGTGCCTGCTGTGGGACTGCAAAGGGATCTTTCCGTTTGTATCTTTCACAAATGTCCAGAGAAACGGCCTGCATGCTTGATTAACTTAAATAATTATCTAAATTGGTGAGCAAATACCTTTAGCAAAATCTGATAGCATGTAATAGTGTAAAATGGTTCTGTTGATATTTAAATGCCATATGTGTTTAAGGTTTACTAACATTGAGCTTTAAAGTTTTTGTAAAATCTCTCAGGAATAATTCACACATTATTTGCTGAAATTCGTATAAAAACCAGCCATCTTTGAGACTAAGAAAGCAATAAAGTGATAGATAAATTCTGTAAACAGACCTACTGTAAGAATATTAGAAGCATTGCCATGAAGCAATGTTACAGCAAAGAAGAAAATCACCTCATACAAATGCCCTTTCTGTGTCTGTTCTTAGGTTTGCAGGAGTTGAATAAAGTGAAGCAAGATTTTCAAATGATAATTTCTGATCTCTGTTTGTGATTTCAGGTCCAGTGCATAGAATTAAGAAATCTGAATGAAACCCACGAGAGAAACGATGGTAGCCTTAGAAACGCCGAGGGAGCCAGCCCCTCTCACGGCCCTCTCACGCTGGTACCTCTACGCCATCCATGGCTATTTCTGTGAAGTGATGTTCACGGCTGCCTGGGAGTTTGTAGTAAACTGCAACTGGAAGTTCCCCGGCGTGACCAGCGTTTGGGCCTTCTTCATCTACGGCACCTGTATCCTCATTGTAGAGTGGATGTACTTGAAGTTGCGCAACCGCTGCCCTGTACTGCTGCGCTGCATCATTTACACATTATGGACCTACCTGTGGGAGTTTGGGACTGGGCTGCTTCTGCGGCAGTTTAACGCCTGCCCCTGGGACTACTCCGATTTCCACTACAACTTCATGGGGTTGATTACGGCAGAGTATGCCGTGCCGTGGTTCTGCGCCTCCTTCATGGTGGAGCGTTTTGTCATCTGCAAAACCCTGCGGCTACGCTTTCATGAAGGGCCGGAGGACGGCTGGTCGACCCCTCAGCATGACTCCGGAGGTGGACGAGATGTCGGAGAATCCTTGGAGGGCAACAGGCAAAGAGAACAAAGGAGGGGAAGTGGCTTTAGTACAAATGGCTACCTTAAAGTTGATTGAGCCATGGTGCAGGGGACCTAGACCTGTCACTGATACTTTTTCATATGCAATTCCCACCCTTTATTACATGGGACACAGAGAGACAGCTCTAAAGAATGGGTTAGTGAGCTTATAGGAAGCTAGAAAATAAAGATCTAAGTAGGGCTTCTAATTCCAGACCATCAGTTCTGTTCTCATTACATCCACCCATTTCACCGGGGCTCCCTACCAAGGCTAGGTTCTTGAATGATCTGGATGACACATTAAATCTCCTTGTTATAGTTTGGATTTTGTATTTAAAAAAGCACTTATGCAGAGATCAGTCTTATTATTCCAAGAAAAGAATAATAAAAAACCAAAACAGTATTTCTGCTTTTCAAGTATGCATCAATCTATGAAGCAGCAACTGCTTTGCTCCATAGACATTTTAAATTTAAGTAATGCACTCATGGAGTATCATCTCATAATGTGACGCTGGCATTTCTTAAAATTTAAAGGAACGTTCCAATGTGTAATATTAAAGACAATCTTTGGAGTAAATATGCAATATGATATCCATAGATGTAGTCATCAATACTGAAGGATGTTTGTTCTATTTTGTCACCATCGTACTGTAATAAGTAGTTTATTATAGGTATGCACAATTAGAAAATGTATTGTTTGAATTAATCAAGAATTAGGAAATGCAATTGCTGCTGCAAGCTTTCCCAAACTTTCTTTTTAGTACACCAAAGAGCAGGGCCTCTACATGCCTCCAACTGAGCAATCTTCACATACATGCAGATGCATATTCTACTCAGTAGGGTTACTAAGTTACCGATTTACTAATTATTTATTTACAAATTCTTAGCAAAACACGTGTTTCTTTAAAAAAAAAATTATTTTAACTCCTTAAATCCATTGGTCTACAGACTATCAGGATATCCGCAGCACGTTAGAGCCTCTTATTTGTTCCCTTGTAGTACTAATGACTCCAATAGATACAGATAAATCCAGATATTTAGATATGCTTTATAAATAGATACAGTTTTTCTTTTAATTGTCTGGTATTAAATTTAGATTAAGGTTTTCTTTTAGATGTTTTTAAATGGCCAATCCAAAACATAAACATTGTTAACCTTCTTTATAGCTAATTTGATGTTCAGTAACCAAACAAATCTGTTTGTCCCCATCGTTAAACTTCCTGGATGACTTCTTGACTGTAGTTGGGATTTTTTTTCTCAAACTTTCCATCTCTCCTTTTTCCTTAAAATAATGTATTTGACTAGAGACAACGTTTCTATTAAGTTGTTCTGTATTTATCCAATGAGAACAATTTCAAAAAGTTGAAGCAAGAATGTTTAGTCTGACTTAACATCAGATGGTAAGAGTTTGTCTGGTACCAGAAGTGATACAAGCAGTTCTGGTATCACATCGGGTTGCATTTGGTTCAAAGCTTCAGTTTTGTATTGGTATAATTTTATAAAGTTATTGCAGGGGTCTCCCTACATCCAATCCTTGAAATATACTGTCCAAAAGTTTATGGATGCATCCGTGCTTCAACAAACCTCAACAAAACGATTGGCTCATTAGCAGGACTTCTCAGGACTGGATGGCATGCAGAGGAAATAACCAATCATTAGATTCAGCTGTGATTCAGGAATAAAGGCTGCAAGGCAATAGAGGATTAGGATCTTACTCTATTTATAAGGAACATACCTGAATTTCCTGATTTATTTATCCCTATTTGGGTCAGTTGACCAATAAAAGAGTAAAGCTCATGAGTCACCAAATTGTTCCATTCCTGTCTTACAGGTCATATGTTGATTTTTCTCTGAGTTCGTCTGTTACCACATGAAAAAACATCCCGTTGGTTAAAAAGTAAAAGCTGAATATCTCGTTGAATAAGAAATACTATAAATAATGTTGACGTGTAAGAAACTGCTGACTCATGTCTTAGTAGCCTAAATGGGGATCAGAACCAAATACGTATGAAATCACAGGTAAAAGGAATTTTTTGGAAAACTTTTCAAAATATGATTAAATCCTACAAAAGATTAAAATATTTCTAATCACTCCTTGTCTATATTAATACACAAAAGCAATTAGCTGTGAAAAAAGATAAAAGTATGCGGTTCTGGCATTAGTTCTAAGGTGATGCGTATGAAATGGTTTTCTTGCATTATAAAGTGGATGTAGGAGCAGGGAAAATTGACATGTAGCCTTCAGTTTACTGTTAACAATGTATGTTTGTCTTTTGTTTTACATTGCACCAAACTAGCACACTTAATGTAAACATTAGTATGTTGTGCAACAGAAAAAATTGTCCCTGTGAAACAGGGTGGTTGCTCCATAGCAAGGAAGCAATAAAGCAGACATCCAAGGATGCACACGAACACACTTTGGTGAATGTTTATTTGGCTGCATTTTTATCCTCAGGCTGCCATTAAATTCTGCAAAGACCTTTAAGAATGTATCCATCTGCAAGAAGCAGACTTTCACCATGGAAAATACTACACATGGTTATTTGAAGTAAATAAAAAAAAATGCATGGAAAGACTTTAAGTCCCTTTACTAAGAGTTTAATCAATAAACATAACGTAAACCTTACTGCTGCATGTGGGAATAGAATGACGGGCAGGTTGTCAGTTATCAGTATGGATCTGCAGTTTTCTCCCTAAAGCATGTTGAAGTGTCCTTGGGCCACATGTTGAACCAATAACTATATGTAAGCAGGTCATGGCTTTGCATGGCTGCTTTTCCACTGTGTTTTCTGTGTATTATGAACATATATGTGTGTTTTCTAGTTACTAAAGTAGACACATACCAATTTCTTCTACTAACCATGTTCTAAAAACTAAGTCACAATCATAAAAAAAGCCTCATTATAATTTTTTTTTTCATATNAGTTAATAAAGTGGAAGCATACCAATTTCTTCTACTAACCATGTTCTAAAAACTAAGTCACAATCATAAAAAAAGCCTCATTATAATTTTTTTTTTCATATTTATTTAAAATCATGTTTTTTTTTTTATCTCTGCATTCTCTGTTTATGTGGCTAAATTACAAATTCAATTTCTTTCATTAAATAATAGCAAAGGCTATTCTAAAAAAAAAAGAAAAAAAAAAACTCACAAAAATGAATGGCCAGTGCCTTGCTAAATAATTCACATTTTCTGCTAATTCTGCTTTTTTTTTTTTGCATTTTATTTAGTGTTTATAAAGTAAAACCAAACAGAAGGTAGCTACATTTGTGCCAACTGCAAAGAAATCAATGATTGCACTAATTTTTTGAAGCTTCTTTAAAAAAATACACCTTTAAATGTGTGGTAGCTGTGTGTGTTTAACCCATTTTACACCGACACAAAAACATTGGAGGTTGTCCGTGTGAAACCATATATTAGTAGAAATCCAGGTGTTCTCTGAAGGCTTAAGATCATTGTTTAATTTTCCCTCAACTTCCCTCTTTTTTAGATATTCACCTGTAAAAACCACGTGTTTCCACCACTTAAAATCCTATTAAAGTAGGTTTGGAGCTACTCAAGTACAAAGCATGTTAGATAAATGACTCCTCACTACATCTGTTCCTGTAAAAAAAAGGACTGGGAACCAACATATAATACTGAAATCTGTTAGAGACTAAAAACATTAGAGCAGAATCTAGATAACTAAAAAAACTTAGTAATGGTTCAAAAGTTCTTAGTGATAGAACCATCTCTGGTATGGATGTTTAAATATTAATGGTAATGTCTGCCCTTATAGTAGCTGAGAAGAGCAGAAAGCAACTATACATTTGAGGTGCATTGCTGCCACCCAGTGGCTGGTTAATGTGTTGCACTTTTCACCCTTGTATACATTTTTCATTAGGCTAAAAGCAATACTATCAATGTTATTATTACCTTTTAGTGAACATCTCTGTTTAATTCATTTGCAGTAAATGTCTTAACAACTTTCTAACCTAAATGCACTCACTGCAATATATGTGTGTGAAGCAGTATATGTGAGTCATACAGAGACACCATGTGAGCATTTGCATGAAGTAATTGTTGACAGGAATCTGGATCTATGTTATTATTATTATCATTTCTTTTAATGTGCATGTCTAAAACAGCTCCACCAAACTCTAGATTGACCTGACTGACCCTCACATTGATTTTAGAAATCTCTGTACTATATAATAGGTCTTTGAGGATAAAAGTGAAAAATGTATTGTTTTTTTTAATGTGTGTGGGTGTGAGAACTGTGAAATGTGTAACACTTTTTATATTATTTCTTGATAAATCATCGCTGTTGAACCCTAATAGATTAAAAATGTCCTCCATGCGTTTTTGTCTGCGTGTTTTTTTTGGGTAACATTTGATGAAAATGTGGATAATGTCATACTTATGAAGTTTGATCAAATGAATGCAACAAATTCCTGCTGGTCAGCATTTTCAAACCATGTCGAGTATTCATAATGTTTTGTATTGTTATTGTTGTTTTTGTTTTGTTTTTTTATATAGAATCTCTTTTTATGATGAAAATTGTATTTTTTTTTAAATATAATATTAACCGCACATTACTTAAATCATGTTGCAGGGAAAAAAAGTCTAACTTTTGAGGTTCAAAATAAATAAAGCCAAAATGTACCCACACAAAATTTATAGGGACAGGTTATCCTTAAATGCATGTTTGCTGGAGACAAACTCCACCTGCAGAGTATTTAAAATAACTTTTAAATAAAATAACTTTTTTGTCAATCACCAATAAACATATTTTGTTTGGTCAGAGCAGGGAGCCATATTTGAAAGCAAAACACCACTGCACAAGTGGCTTACTTTATTTTCATCAGAAATAAATATCTTCAGGAAACACAGAGTACATGTCAGACTTTATATTACTTTAGCGATAGT
>NW_015151278.1:41926-49585 GCF_000732505.1 Cyprinodon variegatus | reverse complement strand
TATGGCAATTGCCATACTGCTCCACTTGTGAAAGTAAAATCTGTTGGGCTCTTTTTGGCATCAAGATAATTATTCTTATTGCCACATTGCCAGACAGGACACTGTAAAAAACAAGAATAAAAAATAAAATAGAAAAAAATAAAACAGAGGAGTAAGGTGGGTATTTATCAGTTGCAATGCTCAGGAGAACATCCAGAACTTTCTCTAAGCATCAGAGAAATCTGAAGACCTGCATTAAAAAAGAAGAGAAAAAAACTCTCTCTCCCTTTTTTTGTTAAGTAGTTTTTTTGGGTACTGGTTTTGATTGAACATTTCACTTTTCTGATGTCCTCCTGCTGTGCTAATCACTCAGTTTTATTTAGCTCCCTCCTACCATCTGCCCTCAGTATAATCAGATATGTTTATCAATGCTTTTGACATGTATAACAGTTTTGTGTTTTTAGAAAAAGAAAACATAATGCATGCTAACTTTTCTATTTCAAACATAAAAAGGCCCAGCTGCTGCTCTTCTGGTGCAGTACGTATTCAAACCTGTTGATGGCTCTTTTTCACCAATAAAGAAGTCAAGGCAGCGTCTATAGTCATCGCTCTGCTCTAAGCAATTAGTTTGTCAAGCAGGCTTAACTCATGACTGGGCGGCCAAAGTAACTTAACACAAATTTGCTTAAACTGCCATTTTGCAGTCTGCTTAAAGTGGTTTATGGGACCCAACATGCCATTCATTGCAGTCAACCAGAGAAGCCCTTTTGATTTTAAAAGGTATTCTGTCTGATAGCTGAATAGAAATACACAATTTGTTTTCAATATATATATATATATATATATATATATATATATATATATATATATATATATATATATATATATATATATCATATCTAATTCCTCTCAGAAGGTTTTTAGCGTTTTGGAGTCACACCTGTACCTGTTACAATAGATTGTCAAAGAGTTTTATAACTGCTGGCTGCTCCAGGCCATCCATCAAAACAAAGACTTCCATGTGAGGGTGTTTTCACATTTTTTCACATTACAAGCTTTGCTGCACTAATGGCTAATAGCCGTGGAGGCCCGGCCTCGTTTCTCACCTTCGGCGTATGGCCTCAACAACTTCCCTCCAATCAGTACCTCTCATACCAAATATGGAAAAGAAAGACCTGTAATCTGTGCACCGTTGATGGCAAGTGTCCTCCCTCAGGCACATCTTAAGGCCTGTTTATGTGCACGCCCTGAAAGCTTTTACAGGTTGTCTTCTTTGTTTTCTGAGTGGATTAAGGTTAAGAGATTATGGAAAATAGCTTTAACCTAGTTTTAGGTTGTAGTAAGTTTAGGGTAAGTTTACACAGTAAATTTGAAGCAGTTTGGCCGTTTAGCAAAATAACCGACTAGTGTGTTTAGTCTGCATGTTTACCAACAGTTGCTCTGACTGATGAAGAGTGGCAGTCACCATTAACTTTATTTAACCTTTGAAGTTTCATCCTAGATGTTCACGCTAACATCAGGTGGGAGTTATTGCAGCAGAGCTACTTCCTTGGTATGCAAACGTACAAAAAATAACTTTTAGCCCACTGTTACTTGCCGCTAAATTTAAACATGTGCATAGAGTTGATTAAAGACACCAGTACTTGTACATGCTGGTACTGGCCTTGCAGCTGTAAGTAATCCGCCGTGTTATCCAGGGGAAAAATATTTAAAAAAATCACATTTAAATTAAGTTTCTATTAAGCTGTGCCAATGAGGAGGGGCAGCTGAGGATATATTTGAAAGAGGACATTAAAAGAAAAGAAAACAACCCACAGTTTAACATCTGAATGCCAGCATGGCAATGAGAAGCAGCAGAGTGAATAGTATTCTCATGGTGCTGAATGTAAGGAAGGATGCTGGTTCAGCTGGGAGGATGGGGTTTTGGAGGTTGAGCCAAGAAAATGAACTGTTCCATCAAATCAAGGCATGGCTTTAGGATTTGCATTTCCACCGAATGCTATCCAAGAAGAAAAGTTCTACGATGAGGGGAAACTTGTTTGACGTGTGAGTGAGAGCGCGTCAAGCTTTCACCGAAGCACATTCATGTCTTTGCAGCTTTGGACCAAGTTGGAGTGCTTTAATTAGATCCTACTGGAAATCACAAGCTCTTCTAGTCACTTTTTCCTCTCATTTAGGCCTCCTGGCATCCAGGGCAAACTGCGACGAATGCTGGACAGGCTAGTGATGGAGAATTAGCTTGGCTCAGGAGTAACTCCCTCTTCCACTGCTTGACTTTAATGTTTTCACATAGTTCTGGAAATGCAGCATAAATGCACAGAAGCAACTAAAATGAATAAAACAGTTTGTTGAAAATGTCAGCTTCTTTTGCTCTATAAATCTAAACGAAAATAAAAAGAATACATTAACTATGGTGATTGGCTATTCAATTGAATTCAATGTTTATAGCAGTTTGTGTTACAATAAAAGTCTTGGAATGAATTAAAATATCAGAAAAGCCTTTTTCATTTATTTCATACAAACATTGATGGATTAATTTATTTATTTTCATATACATATATGTTTACCAGTTATTTAGCTCATTTAAAAGTTTATTGCCTAAAATCTGAAAGTCATTTAAATACAATAAAAAAGTATTAATAAAACAGAGTAGTTATGACCGACACAGTCATGGTGCAGACAATAAAACCCCTAAATGCATTACTAATCCAGTATTTCACTCTGGTTGCATACAAAAATCTTCCTCTTTGTTGCCCCTGATCTATTTGCTGGAAAGCAAAATGCAGTTTTGTATATTTACCACAAAAAACTAAATATGATCAGAGGTGTGATATTGTACATGAGCCATGGATGGCCAGCAGATGGTGCAAAACAATGTCCAGGTCTTCTGATTGGGCCTGGTGCAAAAATTCCTTTAAGTCTAAAAAAAGGAATAAGTAGACAATATAAGGACAGATGCATATTGTTTTTATATAAAATGAACACATTTACATACTCGAAATATGCTCAGAATGGTAATGTTTTATGACCACACGAACCAAGACAAAGAAGTACCGAGACAAGACCAAGACCTTTGGTCATTAACAAAATAATCAGCAAAATAGCAAAAACAATTTTGGATACTCTGTTGTTCTCCTAGCTCATAAATGAAACAGCCTTGGTCCTGAGGGTAAGTTAAGATGGTTGTAATGTTTTAGTTGCTCCACCAGCAAGTAAAAAAAACATTTTGGAAAAGTATGACTAAATCATTGCTATTTTTTTATATTCTTTTTACAGTTTTGATTTCTCCAGTTTAATTGATTTGCAAAAATTAGCTTAAGTCTTGGAGGTGAGAGGAATCTTAAAAATGTGAGCGCCCCCTTTAAGTTGGGCAGACACTGTGCGATTTTTTCAAACAATTGAAACAATCGCACAGTTAATACTGTGTATGCTCATGATGTATGTTCTCACACTGTGCAGCCCGACGCCCTGATGCGATCTACCTGCTCACACCGTACGTCTAAAAACCCCGTCGGACTCAGCTCCGCAGTGAGATGGCGCTACTTGGACTCGTCTATCTGGAAGCCAAACCAGTAGAAGAGGAATATGAAGATCACTAGAGTGAAACATGCTGCCTTTGCAAATTGTGCAATATTGTGCTGAAAGCCCTAAAAAGAAAAGGCAGTGACGTATTCAAAGATATGGCTGAGCAAACGTGGCTACTACGGTCTGTCAGTTTTAAAGAAAGAACTACATTTCACTTGCACCCCCACCATGCTTCTGTGTTTTCATCTGAGAGGAAGAAGAAAAAGAAGAATCCTTGTTTGTCCACTGAGCGATTTGCCCACGACGGCCGACTGAAAATCAAACATGTTTGATTTTCTCCTGTTTCTCCATTATTCCTGATTGGGAGGTGATCGTGAGAGGCTGATCACCCCTCGTTGCCTCCTGTACACCATGCGATGCACGATGCATGATCAAGCTGAAAGTTGAGGCGAACAGAATATTCTCTCATGACTGGAAAGTTGGAAGTTGCCCCGAAAAGGGCAAAAAAATTGCGCAATGTAAGCCCGGCTTAACCTCACTCATTCTAGAGCAGTTTGTCCTTAACTTTCAAAGCAAGTACAACCTCAATATAGAATTTCTTTGCAATGTGATATCTTGTCAGAGATTCAGGTACATCTCAGTATTTCAAGTTCCTCAGTCACTGTCTTTATTTAGAGCATAGATTCCACTCAAATCTAGTCACAATAAAAAGCAGAAATTCCTGATTTATTTCCCATGATTAACACAGCCGCTTGTAAACAACCTTTAGACTTAGATATGTATTCATTGTTTTTAATTTCTTCCATTATTTCATTTTTTAGTTGACCTTTTAATAGTTTTTTATGTATTTTAACCAACTTTTAGAGGCCCTGCTGGGCAACATTTGAAGTTGTGGAACAAAAAGCTGTAGTCTACTTCATGTAGCAACTTGGAAATTAAATTGGAAAAAATCAGGAGCTCACAATCCAACATGGCTGCCTTGTCTGAACTGAACTGAATTGAATTGTCTAAAAGTAATTAAAGAAAATGGATCCACTTAAATCACATTAAATTAAAATGTTCACTGGATTTTGCTCACTTTCTGTCTGTTCTTGATTCTAAACCCCTTCTGAGACATGGATGAGAAATAAGTACTGACGTGTAGACTGTGCTTGTTCAGTTGTATTTTTTGTGTGTTGTCAGCTATCTTAAATAGAACCAGTGTGTTCTTCAAGATCCACTCCTTGAGGCCTTAAAAAAGCAACTAATCTGTGTTCTGTGTTGAGGCTTTATGAATGTTGGAGATGCACTTAAGGAGACAGATCCTGAAAAACAACTATCCCATATTTGTCTCACTCCTCCCGCTCATCTCTCTGCCAGCCAGTTAGTAAAATGAACACTCATCTCTGGCAGAGCTCCTAAGTAAAGCCACAACAGGCAGCGGTTTGTGCACATTTGATTTTGACAGTTTGAACATGTGGCCATCTGTACAAACCTGCCGTTTAGTCAACGGTCACGGTTTATCTCCTCACAAGTTTTTTGCATAACAACAGGGAACGGCGCTTTCTCGCACCGCTTTACATGTATTTTATTTCACGAGGCGTTGCTTAAATTGAAACTGACAAGAAACAGTGATCACTGTCGCCTGTACTGAAGCACAAATCTGCAAGGTCCCAAAGAGAGGTTTTTATTAAACATCACTGTGATCTCTGCACTTTGGATTTTATCAGTTTACAAAGCTGTCAGGCTCCGTTTCAGATAAGCCAGAAGGAATATGAAACATCTAGCAGCAAAAAATCGTTTTGGTGAGTTACTAAGAAACATACTGCTTTGCGCAACACGTCAGCTTCAGGCTCGGGGGTGAAGATGCTTTCGTAACCAAACGGCATTTAAGCTGGATCTAGGCCTGAGGTCAAAGCAAGAACCAAGAAGAGGAAATATTTTCACTGCCCTGCCCGGTTTTGTGCAAACTGTTTTAAAGATGCAAAGTAAATGTTTACACTTATACATAACCTGTTCATAACATCCTGTATTTCAGTATATCAGGAAATAGGGAAATGCGGCCTTCTGTATATCTCACAGCTATTACTTAACATGGTCTACCAGGAGATAATGTTTCGTCTGCAAATGACATATAACAAAAAATCTTCACAAACAACCTTTAATCGTCACTATATTTTTCTTTTATGATACTTAACTCAAGTATTCACACTCTTCTTGCTGCAAGGTACACCCTGGATAGGGTAAACAATGTGCACAGAGAGAGAGAGAGAGAAATTAAGTAGATAAGTTAACATGCAAATTTAGCTTGAGATAATCCTCACAAGCAATGGGAGAACATGCCAGCTGTCACATAGGTTAGGGGTCTCACTCCTGCAGTTTTTGTTTTTTGTAATTTATACATTTGTTATATATGATTGAAACAAGATGATGTGAAAAAAAACAAACAAATGCATCGGTTTCCTTCATTACTACTATGTGATCAAGCCTCCCTTAAGAAGACAGAAGAGAAAAGCAAACATAGCAAAACCCAACCAATTTTACAAACAACAAACAGGTCCTGAGAAAGTAAAAAGAAGAATAAAGATAAAAAGAAGGAGGAATTGTAACTGCAGGGTAGAAATAGCTGCAGGGATTGCTGGATTATTGTATCAGACCTATCAAAGACCTGGTGGCTGAACTGGTTGTCATGACTAGTTTCTGCAGCTTATGCTAAATCTGGTGAGTCAGCTTCATACTTTAGAGCGATTCTGACTCATACTCATAGTCTTCCCCTTTATCCAGCACCAGGTCACAGGGGGCAGCAATCTCAGTAAATTGAGAGCTATTCCTTTCTGCTCTGCTCTCTTTTCACCACAACAGACCGATGGAGTGTCCGCATTAAAGCCGGTGCTGCATTGATCCGTCCATCAATCTTGTGCTCCATCCTCCCATCACTCATGAGCAGCACCCCACGATACTTGAAGTCCTCCACTTGAGGCAGGAACTCTCCTCAAACCTGCAGGAGATAGGCCACCTTTTTCTGGGTGAGAACCCTAGCATCGGACCTGGAAGAGCTGATTCTCATCCCGGCCGCTTCACACGAGGCTGCGTACCACACTAGTGCATGCTATAGTTTTTGGCAGGAAGGAGAAGCCATCAGAACCACGTCATCACCAAAAAGCAGGGTTGAGATCTACTGGTCCTTAAACCAGACCTCCCTGGCCCTTGGCTGCTCCTAGAAATCTTGCCTAAAAAGGTTGTGAGCAGATCCGGTGACAGCCCTGGCAGAGTCCAATTTTCACTGAGAACAGATCCAACTTAAGGGTATTGTGGTGATATTCTTTTTCTGAGTGGATCATCAAAATAAGCTCTCCTCCTAAATGTCAATCATTCTGACTATTGTCACGATTTTATCTAAAGCTCTGACCCACATTCAGAAGACCAAACAGAGAGACCAGGGAAAAGTTTAACAGGTTTTATTCAGAGTTGGTAGAGAGGAGTCCAGTGCTGCTCTGAACACTGTTGAACCGGGACTGAAAAGTGAGTGGTTAGTTCTGCAGTTAGTTCAGGCTCAGTGGGAAATTTGTGTCTTAGATTTGAAGAAGGGAATTAATGCTGTGGACTCACATTTTCAGAAAAAGGTGTCTCTTATTGAATCCAGTCGGTGTGGGTTGTTCCAGTGAATGACTTGTTCGTTGGAGGGCAGACAGGGTTTACCCAGATTGCGGTTTTTCCTTGAGGAACGGAGGAGCTAGGAACTAGATCCAAACCACAAGCTTGAATCCTCAGCTCAGTTTGGTGCTCAGAGAATCCTTCCAGGGGGGAGAAGGTCCAATACATCCAGTTTGCAGGATGACTTCCTGCCGAGAGGCAAAGACAAAAAACAAGGTTAAAGCTCAGGTAGTCAAAAACTCAGCTTGACTTAGCAAAACTCAGCTTGGCTAGAGTACCCAAAACTGGCAAACACTCTGGCATCGAGGTAGTGGCAGTCAGCAGCTTTAGAGTCCTCTGGTAATGTGTGAGGAGGCAAACGAGAACCAGGCGCCACCTGTTGGTGGAGGGAAAACAAACAAAAACACAACCCACACAAACTGAATTCCTAACAATTACATACACTATATTGCCAAAAGTATTTGCTCACCCATCCAAATTATTGGAATCAGGTGTTCCAATCACTTCCATGGCCACAGGTGT
>NW_015151278.1:39956-41437 GCF_000732505.1 Cyprinodon variegatus | reverse complement strand
ATCGCGAAAATTAGAATCACGATGCATCATCATCACGATTATTTTGCACACCCCGACTTTTAATGCTGTCAATTTAGACCAAACGTCTGCTCTGGATGGGCCCTATTAAAGGGCCTCCGACTAAGTACTCCTCGAAATGCAACTATTAAGGACACCATTGAATGCTTTATCTAGGTAACAAAGCACATGTGGACCGGTTGGGTAAAATCTCACAAACCCTCAAGCACCAGCTGGTCCAGTGTTACACAGCCAGGACAAAAACTACACTGGTCCTTCTAAAACTGAGGTTTGACAATAAACTGGAATCTACTCTCCAGCACTCTGGCATAGGCCTTCTGGGGAGACAGAGAAGTGTAATTCTCCTATAGTTGGAACACACCTTCTAGTTCTCCTTGTTGTGCAGGGAAACACCATCCCATCCTAAATGATGTAGAAGAGGTAACGTCCACCCTCATCTATCCTTAAACCACCCCGAATTTGATCACTTCAGAGTTACTGTGCAGTATAAAGGCTGATTTATACTCAGAAACCAGGTCGTCTGCGTGTGTGTCACAGTGAGCGCAACTGTGCCCCCACCCCTTTCACAGACACTCTACTGCACCTCTCCTGAATTGTAGGTGACCACAGACAGGAGGCCTCTGATTGGTCAAATCTACATCCGCTCTACTCTATGCGTATTTCCTGTTTGGTTCCTTACCAGCTTGTTTTGTCTGTATGACCACTATTGTGGAAAACGACTCGTTTTGTGGAAAACGACAAGCCAGAAGAGCGAGGTGCACGAGAACGCTGGGACCCTTTTTCCATCTGGATCCCCGCTCTTTTTCGCCCTCCGTGTTGCACAAACTTGCCCCCACTTCCTCACCGCCTCGGTCGTATCTGGACCCACAGCTAGTTCGTGATTGTCGTTCTTGCCTTGTGGCCTGGAATAACATAGCGTAGACCACCCTTCAATATTGGGCATAAATCAAAAATATCTGCAACAAGCTCACTGTGACACACTGCTGCGGGGAGTATAACCAGCCCTTAAATGCTTTGTGTAGCTATAATGAAAATGAGAAATGTTCTAAGCTTCTTGTGTGAGAAAAAATAAAGTGACTGAGCTGACTTGATGTCAGTTGCTAGTAACCACGTGTCACAGGTGTGTCAACTGCTATATTATTAAACTTGTTATAAATGCATTTTACCTGGTGATGCTTTAACTATTACTATAAGAGCTGTGACCTTGTGACTGTTAAGCTGGTTAATGTTGGATGCATCTGCAGAACATTGGCGACACAGCATTTCATCTTCCATACAAATTGTGTGTCAAATCTGTGTGTCACCAAAAAGTGTTAGGAATATCCTCCCAAGTGTTTATCCTGGTGATATTTATGGATCACACTTCCACTTAGCTGCAAGTTTTCCTAGGTGCAGGAATTTCAGGCTTGCACAGCAGTCGCATGAAAAAGTGTGGAAGCTAAAACGGCTAGAACATAAATAAA
>NW_015151278.1:33017-38306 GCF_000732505.1 Cyprinodon variegatus | reverse complement strand
CATTAAGATTTCAAACCTTTGGGAAGGTTAGTTACATCTATCATGAATGGCTTTTCTAGGTTGTATGGCTTTGCTAAAGGCACAGTACCACTTTGAAAGAGCTAAAGCTTTAGTGGTTCAGATCAGGACAAACATACAAAAAAGCCATTTTCAGGGATCCTCTCCAGTGGAAACTCTATTAGAGAAAAGTAAAGAAAAAAATAACTACAACTGCAGAAACAGAGAGAAGTTAAAAAGTTATCCACCTCAGTCTGCAAAAAAATTATATCTTGGGGGCAGATTTATTTACCACCAAAACATACAGCAAAATTGCACACAAATGATTTGTAGACAAAGTAATAGATGTTCTGGAGGGTTCAGTTTATTTGAAAGAACTTGTTCATTTCTGATCCATGGGCAGTCTTTCTGGGGGAGGTTAAGGAAGAATGGAGAAAGTCTGCAAGTTCTAGATGAGGCCCAGATGTGGCTCCTGGTGGCAAAGGCCAAAATGCTTTCCATCTAAGGGAGACATTTGAGCGGTAGGATTGATTAATTGAATTTATAGCCTTCCTGATGAGGATGCTTTATGATCAGAAGCATTGGAGCTTCTCGTTGTAAAGGAAATATGGAGATGATGCAACAGGTATCCCTGTTAGCTGAGGGCCCTTGTTTGTGAGGTTATCACTGGGTCTTCAAATGGTATAGCAGCAGTTCATTATGGTGTGTCCTTGTTTTTTTTATGGCTTTGGCCTTTAGGCTTTGATCAGATAATAAACACTCTGTGGGAGTTTAGATGTCTTTAACAGTTTTTGTCTTGTCTCTGGCTTCTGTGTCTTTTTTTTTGCGCTACTGAGCTCGACTTACACCCTGGTTATGATCCAACCACTCAAAATCTGAATACTTGTAACACTCCTCACAGCCTGAATTATTTTCAAGGCCGCCAGCAATGAGGAAAGTAGGAGCAGTTAGAGAAATGAAGGCAGTCGCTGCTTCTCATGTGGTCTCAAGATTTAGCTGCAGCTGTATCAGATACATATGGAGGCACATTTAACATACATCCCTTATTTCGCTCAAAGTTCTTTGGTGTTTTCTTTTTACTTTGTTTGCTTATGTCTACCCTGTATAATCTTATATGCAGCTATTTCTTTTCCCGTTTAGCCATTTCAAAGTTTGGCTTTTAGGCATTGATCTGAGTGTCTTATTTTTTTTAGCATAACCAATTCCAGCTTCACCAAATCCAACAGACCTAACAGCACTGATCTGGGTTGTGTCTCAACACGGTTTGCTATACTTCAAACAGACCCCACGCTGTACTGGAGTCCAAGTCCGACATCGTTTGAAGTGGAAATCCTTTCACTTAGGCACGTTCTGTCGTCATCTTAGTTTGGTTGTGGTTTTGGTGGGACCCAACTGGAAAGGATTACTACGTTCGATTTAAACTACATTTGATTGTTTTTTCATGAAATTATTTATTCTTTAAAACTCATCTCACCAACATGGAAACATGCCATTAAAACAGTCTATTACTGCTTCTTCTTTTTTTTTTTTTTGGGATTAAAAACATTCTTTTGGGGCAATGAAAGCACGTCAGCCTGAGGGGTAAACAAACTGTAATGCCAAAATTATGGCTTAACTGTATTTACCTGCATCGCTCACATAGCACCTGTCTGGTGTTTCTAATTACAACTGAAGTGTTGAAGCCACGTGTCCCTCTGCAAACAGACAGTGTCCTATCATTCAAACAAGTAAAGATAAGAATCTAACAGTTTCCTTCATCCCCCAGAGCTCAGCTTCTGACCCATAGTGCTTGCACGAGTCTTGAACCACTGTCATGTTTTCCAATTGTGGGAGAAGAACCGTCCCTTTAAGGGAAGCGTTTGTGTTTATTCTCTGAGGATGTTCCCATACTCTCACTGTGGTGGCTTTGGCTTACTTGAGGAACTCCAGGATGTCCATTCAGTTTGGCTCTGTGTAGCACTGTGTTTCCTTGTGTTTTTTGTTGCCTTTGAACCTGTATATTTCTGCTTTAAACACTGCTTTTAACTTTTGGGCATTCCTACACATTTCTTACCGGCTTTACCGACCTATAAATGCACTCATTGGCATTTCATTAAGACAATTTGGTGATTCTATTCTTTTTGCTTCAAAAAAACAAAACACTTAACCAGTAAAAAAAAAAGTACTGTGGTGTGAAATTAACTCTCAGTACAAATGCATCTTATGTCTCAGAGGTTCACCGCATCATGAAGACCAAGGAACACAGCTGACAGCTCATCTTTAAAACACAAATCAGTAAACTAACAAAACAATATATTAAAGATTTTTTGACACTAATGGCCTTTATTCAAAAATCAACTGATGGGAAATTGGGTTGACTGAGAGGAGGGAAGATAAGTAACAAAGGTCAACAGGCCTGGACACAAACACGTTGCGGCAGTATCAAGGTCTGATACAATTAATGAATTTTAAGGACTATGAAAAAATCAGCTGTTCTAATCCTTGAAATGAGAATAAGTTACACTGCAATGCATTTAGCAATGCAGTATTGCATATCTGTATTATGAAATTTAGGCAGGATCGGGATGAGTCGGCAATAAAGATAAACACACAAACTGTTTCTGCTAGAATTAAAATGTGTTGTTTTATTCCGCCACAGAAAACAGCAAAGCAAGCACATCAATCAAGGCGTGGTGCTGAATACAAATTATATTGTCTAAATACAATTTATATTGTCCCCCTACCGTGACACAAGGATCGGAGGGCCGGTCGATCCTGGCAGGGCAGCAACCCGCGCAGCTAGGTGTCCGTACGCAACCCTAGCAGACCCCGCCAGTGCCAACCGCCATCCGTCATTTATGCAGAACTTCAAAGGAAAATCTTTCACCCAATCAGGAAAAGTGATCGCTGCCTCTCACACCTGGAGCGCATGATTACAGAAACCAAAATATGGAACGGGCATCCCCCGGAACCCACCCAGGGCTCGTGGACAGCCGAAACCAAAAACATTACTACATCATGGTCAGAGCATGGCACCGAGAGCTTGTGAGTACAAAAACAAATTATATCATGCTCTCAAGGAAACAGAAACTTAGATAATGAGAGTGCCTAGGTAATAAGAGTGCTTCATTTGTTATACAAAACTTGTATGATTGTCAAAGAACATAAAATCTAAAACCCATATATATCAATATCAAATGAAAAAGTGTGTACAACCTTCTGCCACCATCGAAAGGATTAATTTGCTGTTGCCATGAAGAAAAGTGGCCTCAACCTCTGAACTTTAACTTCAGATTCATGGAAAAAAAGAAAAAAAAGAAAACTTATTTCAATTTTCCAAATTGCTTAATTTGATAACAGCAGATATACAACCATGACAGTGCAGAAAAGTAAGATTGTAGGGGATATATGTCATCGAGTTAACAGATTCTGTGACACATTCATATCCCCTACAAGTTTACTTTTTTCCTTCAATGAAAAATCTGGAAATTACCAGGAGAAATTACTGATCTGTAGGTCGTAGGCTGATAACATTAAAAATTATGAGTCTCCTTTTTTTAATTGGGAGAGTTGGCAAGTTTGGTAAAATCCTAAACGGTGTTACTGTTGTGCCTCTACAGCTTTAAACACACATCAGAAAGTCAGCATATGTTTAAGGTTGCTGTGTACTTTAAGCTTATGTTTACGGTGTTTATTCACCCAATAAATATTATAGAGTCATGTTACTATTTATTTGCAGACATTTTAAAAGGAAATGTTTAACTTTTTATTGAGCGTAGTGTGTTTGACATTTAACATGAACAAAGTTCAAGGCTTAAGCTCAAGTTTATTTGATCATAAAAACCTAGAAATCACATTTCTCCCATCCTGAAGAGTGATTATCATTAACAAGGTTAATTCACTAAACATATTTTCAAACAAACAAAAAAACATGCCAAAGAGTAAAATCAAGTTTTTGTAACAGAACTATGTGTTTTTTAAGAGATTTCTCATGACCGTGTCGATTTCTCTTGTAAATCAAAAAAGGGACTCAAACATGTTCTATTTAGGAGACTTATATTAACAACTCACTCTTGTGTGTAAGACCACTGTAACCCCAGATCAGCAGTTTCTTCTGTTTTCATTCAGCACACTCATAAGCTAAATTAACCATTGCATACACTGTAAATTACATTCATGTCAGAGGGCTATTTCCCCCCATCATGAACATGGGAGCAGCCCTGCAGGAGTTTAAAGTATAACTGTTGTTTGTACAGGTGTGATGCCGCATGACGTCTGATTATGAAATATGCAGCTACGTTTTTGACCACTGTTGCTTTTCAGACTCGTGCCCATTCAGAGCAAAGGCAAACGGTGTGATTTCCTGCCTGGTTTAGAAGTATGCAATGGGGGCCTCCACCTTGCGTCTACCTCCCGTGTCCCACATTGCAGTCTGCTGGACAGCAGAAGGACACAGTCAGCGATTATTTTTAGAGCTGCTTTGATTCTGGGACTGTAACTGATGTTTCCAAGGTGCGCTGGGCTCTTGGGCTGACCCTCTTAATTCTGCCGAATGCCACCTGTGGGCAATACATCTCCTCTTGTACTAATGAAGACATGTTGAGGAAACTAATACTGTTTTGGGCCCAAAGCCAGAACACAGTTGTCAGCTTTAATGTTCCTTAGTTATAGACAACTTGAACTTTGCAAGGAACTTATGTAATTACACACCTAAGACAAGTGATATTGTAATGTATAGTTTTCACCTTTGGATCTTGTAATTTTATTGACATAAAGTTCCTTAAAAGAAGTATTCCTATTTATGGTAACTCTGGAGGAACTGCAGAGATTCACAGCTCAGGTGGAATAATCTTTCAACAAAAGAGCTTTTAGTCATAGACTCCGCAATCTTGTTTTTTATAATTAGAAAGTGATTTTCAAATAATAGCTCTAAGAACCAGGTGTAAAGCAACAAACCTCATAATACACCACATAATAAACACAAGAAATGTGCTCTGGTTAAATAAAATAAAATATCTGAGCTTTCTGGCTTACATACAAAACATTGTGTTTCTGAAAACTGACTCACATCACCTTAAACATCCCATCCTCGCTGTAAAATGTAACAGGGAATGCAACTAGCTGCAGAGATACTTTTTCAGGAACAGGGAAATAGTTTATTATAAATACGGGTAGGAATAGAGAAATCTAAAACCTGAAAGGATAAATTGAACATTTACCCCAGAAAGACTAGTGGTTGAAAGCTGGTATTACAATCAATAAGCTGAATAAAAGAAAGAAATAAATAAAATAATGGAAAAAAGGTTTTTGAAG
>NW_015151278.1:0-31765 GCF_000732505.1 Cyprinodon variegatus | reverse complement strand
AACAGCTGAGCATATTTACGACAGTGCACTTTTACTTTCGCCCTCTGGGGGGAGCCTCGCTGGAAAATCAACACCGGTTGCATAGTGTACCTTTAAACAAAAGTTTTATTTTCATCAACAATAATACTTTGTGTTTGCTTATTAGATGAAATCCTGATGAAACACATGTTTTTGTCTTTGGTTGTAATGAGTGTGAATATCAAAGTCAAAAAAACATTTGTAAGGCGCTGTAGGGTTTAAAATAAAACATGTTTCTCTGATTTTTTCTGAATCTCAAGTAAAATGATTAGATTTATGTATTAGTAGCATGAAGAAAATAGCAGAACATCTCTGCCAGTAAGTATAAAATAAAGACTCAAAAAGGACGGGGGGATTTACTCAGAGACATGTTTATCTGTCCATAAAAAAGGGTCAAATATAAAAAAAAAGCATAATTTGGCAGCAGAAAAAGAGAAAACAGCATCTGCTGGGCCTCTTTTTGTTGATTTTGGCAAAGGGCTGAGTGTGGTTTGCGTTGTCCGACTGTGGTCCTCTACTCAGCCCGTTTCCCTCGTGGGAGATTCTCCTTCCTCTTTCCCCCCTCCAGCTTAACTCCCACCTCCCTTGCTGCATTTTATGAAGCAGTTAAGTTATTTTACATCATGTCTACACTCCACAACATCTCCCCCTGCCCCTTCTCTTTCTACAAATCTCACTTGTCATTATGAAAATAGACCCAGCCTGCAGCTTTGCACGCCAGCATCTGGCGATAGAATGGTCCCTCTGTGCACGAGGATGTGGGCACTGCATGCTTAAAAGCGTGTGTTAGAGTGTGGTTTTCAAGGAACAGGAGAAGGTGGATGAGTGATTGCTCGCAGGTGACTGCTGAAAAAGTTCCTGAGCTGGAGCTCTTTCCAGCGTGACAGGTGAAGTTTCCAATGGCGAGTGTAATTATGACAAATGGCCTGGGTCATAGCCTGGGTGTCCTTGTAAAAGCTCTCAACGGGGCACCATTCAGCTGAAAGACTACTGCACACTCCTACAGATGCAGGTACCTATCTAGAGCAACAAGCGGAGTAATCTGAGAAAACAATCTCATGGGAAGAGACAATGTGGAAACTCCAGGAAGGCCCTGGCTAGGTTTTTAAAGTAGTACCCCTAAGCACCACCCTCTAAATGTTTTTATGATATAAACTTGATAAAGTTGCTAAAAACAACAGGCAAGGTTTAAGGTCTTGGGACAGATGTTCGGTAGCTTTCACCAAATGTTAGCCCCATTTCCATTACATTTTTCCATACACTTTGACTCGGGTCATTTTTGGTCTCTTAAGAGAAGTACTGTAGGTGGAGACAAATGAAGATTCCTGGGGCTTGCTGAAGGGGCAGGGGTGTGTTCAGCAAGATACCCTACAGTGCTTTGATCCAACTGTGAAGGCTGTAACTCAAGAAGGTACAATGTCATATTTATACCTATAATTTGTCACAAAAGTCAGCTTTAAGATCTTTGTAGTGTGTTTTTTTTTTTTTAAATGACCCTACTTTTAAGTCAGCAGAGCTCCATAGTCTCAGGCCTCTCTTGCTGCTTGCTCAGCCAGGATGATAAGTTGGATTTCCCCTCTAACCACAGCCATAATGCCAGCCAGTTATTTCCTATTAGTTTTTTTTGTCACAAAAAGTAGTTTAAAGATGCTTATTAGGCAAGAAAATACACCTCGAAACTTAATTTGTGTAGCTAATAGATCAAGATTATTACCTTACCTTTGATGGGGCTTTTTAAGGAGCAGCAGGCTAAGCTGCTGCGAGGCCAGCTAAGCCAACATCGGCGGTGGGAATCCTGATTAGAATCTTCATAACACAAAAAATAACATTTTTGCAGTGGCTGAACCTGAAAATAAAGCTTTAGGTATTGGGTTAAGATTGCTAGTACCATATTATAACATCTAATATTTTTTAGTGTAGCCCTATTTTTCTTACTGTGACTAACTGTATGTGCTCTTTTTCACTTTCATCCTCTAACATGGGAGCTGGCTTAGCGCTCGTCTTCCTGGCTGTCTGTTTCCTGGATGGTGCCTTTTTTATCTGTATATCTGCTTGAACCTCATTAGGTCTCAGCAGAAGGCCGTTCACACTGAGCCTAGTTCTCATGTTTTCCTTTCCACTGTCGCTACATGCATGCTTGGTGTGAGGGTTTGCTTTCAAGTCAATGAGTCGGTGCAATCAGCTCGTTTTAGATTTAGATGGAATCAGTTTGACTCTATGATCTGGTTGAAACGTCTCTGTAAAGTACCTTGAGGTGACATGTGTTTGGAACTGGGGCTATATAAATAAATTGGATTGAAAGTAGGTAATAATTGTTTTTACTTTTTTGCAGAAGTAAGGTAAGAAAAAGGTTTTAATGGAATAATGAACAAGCAAAGCACTCTTTTGCCTTGCACATATACATGATCTTTACCCCTGGCTCACACCGACTCCGGTCTTACCGGTGCGGTGCGGTGGGTGCGGCGCCGCAGTGATTCCAAGTCATTAAAAAGACGTAAACCTCTCTCACCGGCTGCTGAGCTGTCCGGCTGCGGTTACCGAGACACTCCGGCG
Organism: Cyprinodon variegatus; assembly: GCF_000732505.1. NCBI lineage: Eukaryota > Metazoa > Chordata > Actinopteri > Cyprinodontiformes > Cyprinodontidae > Cyprinodon > Cyprinodon variegatus. Next base: position 29,194 of record NW_015151278.1, on the reverse strand, counting down.
CTGCAGAAAATTCAGCAAGAAAGCTATTTGCATTTTTTGTGGTTTTATCCTGATGGTGTTGCAGATGTACAAACAACAGTTTGGATAAAATTTGCTCAGATGAGGAAGAACGTCCATTTCCACCCATTTTCTGGAATCCTCACCACGACCACTGCAGAAAGATAAAAATAAAAAATAAAACAAATAAAATAATAAAATAAATAAAAGATAAAAAAGTCAAATCTTTATTAACATTTTAATGCTGAGATATATTTTTTATTTGAACATTGGAAATTATCAATCAACTGAATAATTTTAAAGTTGGTCAAGTTTCATTAATTGTCTGTTGGAACAAAAGCACAAACAAAACAGCCTATTTTGTAGGGAGTAACACTGTTATGATTAATCATGGTAGCTTAAGTAAAGCTAAAAGCTGTTGTATGTTTTTATTACTGCCACCCGCTGGACAGATGGGGTGCTGCAGGTTTTGTCAGGCTGAATGTCCTGGGGTTTTCAAAGTAATGATGTTAGCATGCTGATGAATCCCCTAGGTTTACAATTATCTGGACAATACAAATCCTGGGGCTTTCAATGGCAAAGTGGCTTTTCATATAGCATTGGTGTTCAATTTCTCCTACAGGGTAAAACTAAAGAGAATGAACTTTAGATAACAATGAAAAAAAAGTTTGTCTGACTAAATCAACCCAGGGTAAGCCAGTCCATACCTTAACCTGTGCTGAGTTAAAAAATAACCAGACAGGCTGTTTTCTTTTTTAAATGGACCACTTGTGTGAGAGCAAAGACTCAATAAAAGACAAGGAGGCCTCTCTCTTTTCCTCTTGACTAGTAAATCATTTAAGACTTGGAAGGTAAACCACTAAAAGAGCCTTTCTTCTAGGAGTGTAGAGCATTACCTATAGTTTATTTTTCATAATACAGACATTAAATTTGATACTGCTGTGGAGAATTCTAAATTGCCTCTAAATCTCTAAGCTGAGGCGTGATCTAACCTTTTTGATGTTTTGTTTTTCCTAAACGAATGCCAGTTCCTAATAGTCTTTAATCGTCATCCATCATTTTGACAGGCCCCTCCCACCAAACAGCTCACTAATTGGCAGTGAGCCTGTGGCCAGGCAGTGCCGCAAACCCGCATCTATTGTAGGCGTAACAGTGGGAACTCTACCTGAGGGCTTTGCTTTTGTTTCTCCTGGGCTGCATTTGGCCTCTGTGACTCAGAGTGCTTTAAGTTAGTGATTGATTTCATCTGTAAACATTCATATGCACACCCTCCAACCTTTCATTTGCACTCAGAAGGATCCTTAAATGTTTGCTTTGGCTGTTCTGACTTGTCAATCACACACACATCCAGGCACGTACACACACATACAAACACGCTGATTTCTCAGCTTGTGGAGATGGAAAATAAGTTGTGTAAACTGGAATTGCAGGTTTGGTGCTTTTTTTTCACATGCAACAATGTCGAGTTCTGTGAATGGCTGTCCGAAGGCTGGATGAGTAAGCAGGTTAGTCTCATTCCGTGAATTCGATGCTGACCTCATTCTTTCATTTTGAGTGGAAAAAAACTTCGCCAGGTTTCCACGGAGCCAGGATCATCAGGTCTAGACAATGACTGTTGAAACCAGCTGAACGAAATGGCAGCGCCGGCTCTCAGAAAATCTGCTTTTCTGTCTTTAGCAGTTTTGGATCCAAAGACAAAGACAATCCATGGGGGTTTATGCGAAAAACAAACCTCCAGTGAAGTTTGTGGCTTTGGATAACCACCTTTGTTTTTGCCTGTTTAGATGTGTCATTGTGATTGTTTTGCAGGTCAACTAAAGTATCAGTTAAACTGATGACTAATCTCTGTGATTCTGAACTTAAATTAAAAGCTGTTACAACAATGTTTGCAGTCATTCATTAACTAAATGATGTGAGGGATTATGGGAAAGTCCCCTCTGTCTCATGAATGAACTTGAGGCTGTCATGGTCTGGGGGTAACTGGTCTCCCATTTTTCCAATCTATTTCCACACCACCAAACCCAGGATTGTTATGTGCATGTGTGGCAGAAATTGCTTCATCTAAGTTCCAAGCAAAAGTTATTTATAACATGATTTATGTTACATTGACACCTAAACAAAGGACTTAATTATCTTTAAGGCATTCAATCCGGTCCTGCTAATGATCCAATATTTGTTTCAGGCGTAATGAAAGACAAACACGTGCAGAACATAGGGTTCTTGAGGTAGGACCTCCCTAGTTCAAAGCACCTTTATGTGTCAGAATGGCAAAGAGAATCTGTAGCAAGAGTTGAACATTTGTAAGGTGAAGCAATCATTTAGTTTCTGTGGTACTTGCTGAATACTTACACAAAGCAAACATAACTACATAGAGTCTGCTCAATGCTAACAACTTACATATAGATGTCAATATTCTCATGGTCACTGAACGATGTTTGTCCCTTTAGGATAGCAGGTGTTTCGATGACCTTAACAGAGAAAGCGGCATGCTTGGAACGTGCATCTGCAGCTCCTCTGGGACCATGTGAAGCAGATCTCTAACAGTGTGGCTGTGATCTTAGCAGCAGGGACGTACTGTGGGCGACAGACTGAGCCATACCGGACCATGTGGGTCACTTTCCACAGGACGCCCCACGTCCTTTGATGTCCCGCTTGGTTGCGGCACGCCGACAGTTGGTGCCTTTATGGCTCCTCGCCTGCTTCACGTTACTCAAGCAGACCACCCAATTCTGAAAATAAAATAGGTTTACATTTTCTCAAGAATGTGGTCCATCTGAGCATCCCCCCCCCAAGCCCATCTGGACCACTCTTAACCTGGGAACCACCGTGCCTGCTGCGGTCTCCATGTTTAGTGTGTGGTGTGCTCTGAGTGTGTGGCCTTGTCATTGGGGACAGTTGAGAGCCTCTGTAAGTCAATTCCAAAGTCTCAATATCAGCTAAAGAAATTCACATGAGCACACATGTGCTGTCTGGTATGACATCAATAAATGCTTTCGGTATAATTTTACATTGGAATTCAGCAACTCAAGCCTTCTCACACATCCTTATTTCAGGTGAGGTGTTTGTTTCATACAAGGCATCCAAAGATACAATCAAACAAAAGGAAACAAGAAAGTTAAATGTACTTTGAAAACTAGGAGTACATTACCCTTAGTTCACCGTTACTCATTCAGGCCAAAGTCTTTACAGGCTGTTTATTCAGACTAACGGCAGCCTTTGATATGGAAAGCATTTGATAATGTTTATTGAGTTTGTTGGAGCAGATGTGAAATGTCAAGGGCTGTTAAAGGTGCAGATAAAAGGTAAAGCGCTTGTTTGAGCAGATAAGGGGAAAAGGAAGGAAGGAAGGCTTAGAGGACACAACAACCTGAATGGATCTTGAAAATGATGCAACACCTGTCGGTGCTCTAAGTGCACATGGGATGTTGTTGGTAGGTGTTGACATAGCCTCAATAGCTTAAGAACCAGTCTGTTCTCAGAGCTGATATTTTGGCTTGCAGGTATTCCTCTGCATTTTGTTAGCCTGATAAAAGTTATGATTGCATGAGTTGAGATTTCGGTTTCTTGGTGCACAATTTTTGAGAGAATTGAAAGTCTATTCCAATGAATATAAAAAAACAGTCAAACCTGACACTTGAGTCTTGCACTTAAACTTAATAGTATCCCAAACCCTGACACATTTAGGCTGAAAGGCTTTACAAACATATATTTTTTTTTCTAAGAAGTAACATTATTGTTATGGAGTAGCTCTGCCAGAATCCAGACTCAAATCTGATAGGATCAATGATAGCGTGATGGGAAGGGGACCTTTCAACTTTGAAGGCTTGCAGCTCATTACAGACTATAAATTGTCAAAATGTTTTTTTGAAAAATTAACTTTACTTTTTTTTTCTTTTTATTTCTACTGGCTAAGTAATAAATTAAACACAATTTCCAAATGAAACAAACATGTTTAAATTCTTAGTTGATATAAATCTTTATCAACAAGATGACAATATGACTCTCTCTTACTTTATTTAGAAAGATTCAATGGGTTTTCTCGGGTGGAGCTTACATGCTTTCATCTGCCCTTCTCTGGTTGGTGCGGCCATCCCTGAGTCTGCCCTCCTTGCCTCTGGATATCTGGGGCTGGGATCACCTCTATTGAGGTCCTGGGCCCTGTAGGGTGAGTCTAGGGCCGCCCACACCTGCTATTAAGCATATTTTTCCTTCAGAAGAAGCTCTGTAAACCCTTTATACCTGAGCATGCCTATGTATACATACCACAGGAGTTTGGTTGCAGGTGTTCATGGATACACACTAATCCTAAAAAATGTCCGTTGTCGCCTTTTTGCTGTTGTTATGTTTCCTGTTTTCTTACCATCTCTTCTCAAACAGGTGTGGAAGCACACTTCTCAGAGTTACTGTATATCTTTTGTTTTGTCTAATTTTGCTGTTTTGTTTTATTTTCTCTCTTTTCATGCAGTCTTTTCTGTCTCTATCTCTTTCTCTCGCTCTCTCCTTCTCATTCACTCTTTCTTTCTCACCTCCCCTTCTGTCTCTGTGTCCTTTGTATATGATTTTACTCCCTGAATCATTTTCAATAAAGTTTCCTATACAAGTACCAAGCATAACCTTATGGCAAATCTGCTGGGCTCTCATCTAGTTCTGGGACAGTGATTCCCAGAGCTATATTAGCAAAGCAGGAAACAAGAAAAAAAAAAGATTTAATGAGTGGGTGGACTCAAGTCTGCTTTAATCACTGGACAATTTTATTACTTTTTAATGTTAAACATAGTTATAGTCAAAATCTTTAAATTTAGTAACATTTAATTTGCCTGCACATTTACAAAAAAGCCTCCAATCAGTAAACTTTGCACCATAATGTTTTTCTTTTCTGTTGATGTTTTTAAATCTGCATTTAATGTGTAAGATGGCAAACGGTCAAGAAACACAAAAAAATTCTTCAGAGGGCCAAAAAAACCCCCAGCCCTTTTTCATACTACTAATTGGATGCAAGGTCAAAGGATGTTCCTCTTTTTTAGTAGAAATTTTGAAAAGAAAAAACCCTAAAAATGTCTGTTTTGCCCTTTTTCCAAACTCTTGCGATCTTTCCAAACAAATTCTGTAAGCCTTGTGAATCTAGGAACAATGATTCTTGGAAAACATTAATAACCCTGTTTATGTTTTCAAAGAATGTTTTCTAATGTGGTCTTAATCACATCAAACGCTCGACTCTTGAAATGAGTATTAGGTTATCACCGATATTGTCAATATTTGATCTGCTTACAATAATGACAAAAAACATGAAATAAAAAATTAACAAATTTACCACAGTTTTGCCATTTCTTTTCTTAGTGTGGTCACTTGCAAGTAACTTGCAGGTCAGTGAGTTGTGTAACACAATAAAACATAAAGGAACAAAGTCTGCTGCTTTTTAATTGCAAAGGACACATCAGCTTTATTATGATGAACAAATATCAGTTGCCAGTGATGCAAAACGGGTCTTAACCAACTTGGTGGTAAACATGAAGCTGCGGTCAGCATGCCACAGGATGTAAAATAAAAATATGTGCCTTTGTGTGATTTCTCCATCTTTTTTTGAGGCAAATCAGCAGAAAGCGTCCAACTGAAGTAGAAAACAGGAAAAGAAGAATTGTGAAAAGATGTGATTCATGACTTCTGTCAGCAAATGGTCTTTTATGTTGCATTTTAAGGAAGCATTGTTGTAATGTGTGAAAGCAGCCTTCATTCCGTACCCGTCATTACATACCATACCACATGCACATAATATGGCTAAATAGCCGTTTTAAAAGGCTTTTTACAATAATGCTGCACTTTGCCCACAAAGCTGGCTGGCAGACAGGCAGGTTAGAGGTTGTGTAAAATTTTTGGAAAGTTCGACTTTGGCAGCCTGAGCTCATAACGCAGTGAACTGCAGACCTGGAGAGACCCCAAAAAGGCTTAAAAAAAGCCTCAAGCCCACTTACAAACATGAATCTTGTTATTTTTTTACAACCTTAATCTAAATCAATCCCTTGGGATCTCTGGAGGAGCTGCAGAGACCTAAAGCTCAGATGAGAATCGGTTACCTGTGCATTCCTCAAACCCAGACGTTTTAAAGGGCAACCCCACTCCTTCTACTGTAGGTGTCAAAGCAAATTGAGAAGAGGGATGAAAATACAGCACAGCATTCTGGCACACATTTAGAAAGATTTGAGGCTGAAAACTAACACTTTACATCGCAGTCAACCCACGATTTTACATGGTAGTGGCTGTGTCATGCTGTGGGGATGCTTTTCTACAACAGGGACAGAGAAATGTTATGCGGTTTTGCAGTATTAACTCAGTGGGTTCTTAGAAATTGCACATTGCACCTTTTTAGATTTTATTACAAAATGATGATAATAAAAAAATGTTGTCTTTCAATTCATTAAATCAAAAGTTATTTTTTAAATTGGTCCAAATGAAATACATTGACTTTGTTACTTTAATTTGACTAAATGTGGAAAAAAAGGTTGAAAAGGCTAATAAAACATTTTCTGCAATATTAAACCAGATGGATAACTGAGAAATATAAAGCAGCCGTCTTACACTAAGGTGGATTTTTCACATGTCTAACCCTGACCTAGGACTTGTTCCACAGGGTGAATTTTTCCATATTGCATCAGTGCATCAACTGGTGAATCTTATGATTTCCATGCAGGAACCGTTGTCAAATTTTAACTTTTAAGCTGATTTCAAAGGGATGGCATCCAAAGACAACTAACCAAACGCAATGACAGGAGAAAATCAGCTCCTCTAGTCAAAGCCTGGTTTCTAATTCATATATTTGTAAAAACAAGATTAGACTATAGAGCTTCTCCTATTTGCAGTGCAAAACAAATGAAAGATAACTACGGTATTAAAAAAAACATTATTACACACAAAGTGCAAAATTTCTCAGTAAATGGATAAACTGTAGCAAAAAGAGTTTTCATCTGTTCTTCCATTTAGATCTGGGTATGGTGTGTTGTTTTATAAGATCTTTAAAAATCCTTAATGCAGTTAGGTTATATACTTGATATTCACGGTTCTATCTACTCTTTGGTATAAGAAGGCAAACTCATAAGGTTCATAATAAAGTAAACAATTTGGTTTCAGAAATGAAGCAGATTCTTTTAAAGTTATTTACAACTAAACATTACAGACGGTTTAAGGAAACATATATTTAAATTAAGTGCATCAATCAGTACAATCGTAGTAACTAAATACAATATTGTAGAAACTAATCTGTGAAGGTCACACACCAACGGCACAATGCAAAATGACAGGGTGTGGAAAACTTCTCAGGTGTCTTTGTTTCTTTGTCCCCAATGCTTATACAGTACGTTTTGTTACAATTAGCTTCACTTTAGGGATGTGCATTACATAACACAGCAGGGTGTGGAAAATATTTATCCAGTGAGCATGCAGTAGATCCTCTGATTTAAACCTCTTTGTGAAGATGTTTATTACCGTATAATTAATAACAAAATTAATTTAATTATGTTTATGTTCAGTAATGACAAAGGGAAGTAAAATATACAGAAAGATGGACTTCTTTGCCACTAGGGGGCAGTGCAATGATTCCAACAGGACCTTGGGGTCTCTACTGTTAGGATGAATGTCACTTATATTGTTTCCACATCTTCAGACCTGACCCAAAGATAGACTGCACAGCCTGAACACCTACACTGCAGACCTTTCCACTGTACAGGTCTGTGAGCCCACTCAAATGAAGCTATATTTTGGGGGCTGTAATGGAAAAATAAAGAGATCATCAAGTAGGAGGGATGACTCAACTAGAGAGAGTGGGGGGGTGTAAGGTGCAAAGTGGGAGCCAGAGTCTTTATCTGTCCGGGGATTTTAAAGGGACACAAGCTCACATCCTGAAGTTTAAAGATCAACGGGAACGTCTGGCTGTTGTTTTCTCCAGGATTGCTGCCGTGGTTAGGGAGGCCGAGAAATGCATGTGTGGTGGAATTTGTCTCTGTTTAGTTGTGGTCATTTATGAGAATGAGGGTGTGTGAGTGTGATTGTGGCTCTTTGTGGGGTTTTTGTGTGAGCTAGTTAAAGTGAAACATAGAGCCATTAAGCCTCTGATATTTGGAATAAACACATTTTGGAGAAGAACACAAATCCTCCGCTTATGTGAAAATATGAAACGGACAGAAAGGGAAATAAGCAGTCTAGTTTACACACAGGTAAAAATATAGGGGTACTTTTCCTCTTTTGTTAACATTTTAGGGATTTTATTATGTTTATCATTAAAAAGGATGATAGGAGAGGTTATCAATAGAGTGAGAATTAAACATTTTAAAGAAATATCTAGCTTAAAGACCCAATATTGACTCATTTCAACTTTATCTGTTGTGTCAGCTTTCATTCATTTAAGAAATCCTTGGAAAGTATATGATAAGAGAATCCTCATTTTCAATGGTACCAACCTACATCTGTTATAATAAGATTTTACACAATGAAGAAAAAGAGACTAAATCACTTTACATAATTAATTTTTAAAAAGGGGAACTGAGAGAGCAGATTCAGTTACATTTGTTTGACAATATTCCAGATGATAAAAGAATATTGTTACTAGCATTTCAAGCCTGGATTACTTTAAAAAGTCATTTTTTTTTTAGAGTTTATGATGCTCTAGAAAGGTTCTCTTTGCCTCTATAAGTCTGACTGGCCCGCAGCATGACAGATCCCCCACCAAACTTTCCAACTATTCATCCTTATTTTCTTACCAAACCCTCTCAAGTTGTTTGTCTGGAAAGAAGTTTAACCATCGATGCAATTTAAGTATCAGGGTATGTCTATATGTACATTTAAATAATTACACTTTAAAGTTGACATACCTCCTTGTTTTATGAGGCCAACACTTAACACCTGTTTTAAAGTTGAACAATACATTTTCAGCCTCTCTCTACGTCTGTCTCAGCGTTTGCAGAGGCCTCGTGAGGTTTTCGGGGCAATAGCTCAAAAAGTAAGTGGGGTTGTGTTCGTGCCTGTGTGGGAGGATGCAGGTGGGGATTTTTTTTTATTTTCTTAGTGGGCTGGTGGGGTTGCGTCCATTCCCTGCTGTATGGTGAAAAGTGCAGCGCAGCAGAAATGCATTCCAAGGTGGGGGCTGTGTGTGTGGTGGTGGTGGGGGGTTAGGCTGCATCGGTTCCACGACTATCAGGTTCTTTGGCTGAGCTGCGGCTTTGGCTTCATCATCGCTTAATGGCAGGAAAAGGAGGGAGAGTCTATAGATGATTACTGGTGAAAAAACGCCAAAACCAGAGAAAAAATCTTTAAGCTTTTATTGTTTATAGATAAAACCCAGTGCCAGAGCCATTAAAAGGCAAGCATGGGTGTGTGAAATCACAGTGTTGGATTGGTTTCTGACAGAAACAGATTCGCTCTAAGAAGACAAAGCTGCCTGTTATGGGACATTCAGCATTTCAGCACTTGCTGATACATTTGTATGAGTGTGCCATGTGTCGCTGGGAGAAGCCTGCAGCAGGCCATGTAGCCAATCTGACTGCTAATGAACTTGGACCGGTGTCTGTGAACGTTGGGGCTGAAAGGCCTCTTTCTCCCATTCGGCTACAGGCACCCAACTGTCACTCGCTGACCTACAGCTCTCTGATTATGTCACTAATGCTTAGAAGGCTCTGCATTCATCCATCATTAGGCTACAAGTCTGGTCACCCCAATCAAACACCCCCATTAAAAGCTTCGACGAGTCTCTGTTCTTTTTGCTAACTGATCGCAGCTGCTGGTCTGCGCCGAAAAATACGGTGTGCCAAAATAATCCTTTTTTGTCTTGTCCAGCTCTTTTGATAAAATCAAGCTAAGTAAACAAAAAGCTCCAACGTTGGTGAAGTAAACGACATCACTACAGTTGAAGCTCTACAAGAGCTCAGAGGTTTGGATGTGCTTTTATTCCAGATCTAAATTAAGTCATTAAACAAAAATGTTAGAGAATCGATCATTTTAACTATAATTGTGAAATGGAGAAAAATTATGCTTTAAAAGAATGTGATGCCCTCAGTGCCATTTAATTCCAGTTCAAATGCAGCTGTTGTATAAATAACATGTTTATGAACTCAAATTTTTGTTAAAGCACAACATGAAAAACACCTTTTGCAGAAAACCAACATCACAATTAACGCCACTACTGATGGAGCAAACATAGAGTTGGCAGCATGATGCTGAGGGAATGCTTTCCTCCAGCAGGGACATGGAAGCTGTTCAGAGCCAATGGAAAATGAATCTTTCTAAATACAGAACAATCCTAAAAAAAAAAAAACAACCGACTAGAGGCCCCAAAGTATATAAGACTGGGCTTTAGCTACGTGGAGGACCAAGAGCGTAAACATTTAGGCCGAGCTACAGAAGAGAGGTTTAGATTCAATCACATTCACATCTAGGAAAGGCTTAGCATAACTCAGTCTAACCTCCATTTACTAGTTAACTCAAAATCTAAATGGAAATGTTTGCACAGATTTTATTTAGCTGTGTTATATGCAAAGGGACATTTAAGAAAAAAAAAAAAAAAAAAAAAAAAAAACAGTTTCCTTTTCTTTCTTTCTACTTTGTAAGAGTTTCCCACTTTGTTATGGTCCATCCATCCATACATTTTCTAACACATTTAGGCCCCGTCCACACGAAGCCGAACCCTGGCCTAAACGCACAAATTTTTTCACCAAACCAGCCTCTCATCCATACGAAGCCGGCGTTTCGGGGGTCTGTAAACGATCTTTTTTTTTATTCAGCCTTCAGAGTGGGAAGATTTTGAAACGCCGTTTTCGCGTTTCCATCTTTAAGCTCTAACCGAATTTTTTTTTTTTACACGCATGCGTCATAGCGTCGCCTCTAAACACGCATGCGCGACACAGTATCACAACAACAATGGCGCCGTACTGTGTTGAATGGTTGCTGCTTATGCTACTCACCCTGCTGTTGGGCTTACAACAGAATCTTCTTCTTCTGGAATATCTCCAGGAAGAACAGAGCAATATCGACGACATAGTTCAGCACCTGAATTTGACTGAACCACGAAAATGGACCCGCAGGGCAACCATGTAAAAATATTAGTGCGCATGCCCAACATTTCGTCGCTTATTTTTGCTTTGGCACCACAGCGCCACTTATAGGCCTGGCATACATTTTGCAGCGTTTTCATGCATTCGTGTGGACGATCACATTTATTTTACGTCTCCGTCTTTACGACAAACGTTCTGGAAAATATTAGCGTTTCGTGTTCGTTTTGACTTCGTGTGGACGGGGCCCTAGTCCCAAGTGGGGTCGCGAGGCGTGCTGGTGCCTATCTCCAGCTGTCAATGGGCGAGAGGCAGGGTACACCCTGGACAGGTTGCCAGTCCATCACAGGGCAACACAGAGACAAACAGGACAAACAACCATTCACACACACGCTCACGCCTAAGGGGACTTTAGAGAAGCCAATCAACCTAACAGCCATGTTTTTGGACTGAGGGAGGAAGCCGGAGTACCCGGAGAGAACCCACGCGCATGCTCAGGGAGAACATCTAAACTACATGCAGAAAGACCCTGGCCAGGAATCAAACCCAGAACCTTCTTGCTGCAAGATAGATATTTAAGGTTTTCCAGGCCAAGGACCCCCAAACTGATGGCGAGATGGAATTATATAAACTAAATATATTGTATGAAATTGTGTTATATCAAACTGTTCCTATAGTCACTCTACTACATACGGAGTCATGTAACGAAAGTAATTTCTCCCTGGGATTATTAAAGTATTTCTGATTCCTGGTTGATGGGACAGGTGTTGTGAATGAAACGGTGTCCAGCTTGAAAGAGTTCCTGTGTGTCGCTGAATGTGTGCATTGATGACTGAAAGACATCTTCTGCCTCCATTTATCTGTTTACTACAGTGTGTTGAATTCATGCTAATGTGTATTTAAAGACATTTCAATTAGTGGAAAATTGCAGGGAGGATTATTTAAAAAAGTCTAATCAACCAAAACTTTTGTGACCCCCTTGCAGTGCTTCCGTGGACCCCTTAGGGGTTGTGGACCCCCTGTTTAAGTTCTCTGGTCTATTGGATTGTTGAAGTTGCCACAAAACACTTACTTTCATGGTGAAAAAACACAGAAAAGTTTTTAGAGGTAAAAATAGTTTTAAACAGAGTTGTCACATAAATAAATCTATGTCAGTTTAGTTGAATAAAGGTGCAGCTTTAACTTCACTGTATGTTTTTGGTTATTGGAGTAGCTCAGGGCTTTGAAAAAGATTATTCATAATGGAGGATCCCCACATGGTTTTTTACTTAAGTCCATGCACACTCATCCTCCTGAATATGCAGGAATCCATTGAGAGCTGGTCGTCAGTAGCAACAGGGCTAGTGAAGAGGTGGAAGAGGGAAAAGGAGGAGTTTAAGGTCCACTCATCCAGTTCTCCTTTTCTGTCGCTCTCCCTCTGCCATCCTCCCCTCCCCTCCTCTCACATGGGCTTTGCCTTTGGCTGAACGCTGGGATTCTTTCACAGAGGCTTCTGGTTGCCAAGACAGAGCGAGCCTCAGAAAAGCTGGGCGAATGTATGTGGGTCAGAGCGAGTCAGAAGGGGGCTTTTCATTCTCCTTTACTCCCCACCCCTGCCAACCACTCCTTTTTTTCTCTTTCTTTTTGTTCCTCTATTCCTTTTTGTTCTTTTTGGCTCTGTTACCCACTCCTTTGACCCCGCTGAGTGAAAAGATAACACTGATTTGTGTCTGTCCTGTTTATTATTCTCCTGGACTAGCCACTAAAACAAGGCCCAATAAGATATGGAGCCGTGTCCTATTGACTTACTAACTTCTCCCTCTGTTTACACATATCTCTGAATGTCTCTCTCTCTCTGTTTGGCCTGTGTTCCTCACTTATGGACAAACAAATCAGTCTGCAAGAAGAGAACACTGTGCACTAAAAAGGATCTGGAGCAGATGTTTCTCTGGCCTCAGTCTCACTTCCTTTCACCAGTTCTTGACTTCTTCTTTCCCTTCCTCTTTTTCTCTGGATGCTGAGTTGTGCGTGCTGTTTCTGTGGAAGCTCGTTGGTTCACGGACACAGATAAGACCTCGTCTCTGGTTGCTGGCTCGGACTTTACCTTAATTGTTTGTCCCTGCCTGCCATATGCGCCGTTTGTCACTTCATGAGTGTTTATTTCTCTAATAGTCAAGAGACGACCATAACAACAGAACACATGGAAGAGTCATTTTCCAGCCAAGAAAGTGTCTTGGTCACTAATCTTTGCAGCAGGCTCCGTAGAAATTTTGTTTACACTGTCAGTCAGGGGTTCAGAATTACTTGTATTCAGCACAATGTCATATGTAAGGCTGTACTTGAACTATTCTGTATACAGCAAGAAACTCCAATGGGTTTCAAGTATGTATTTGTTGTTCATTTTCCCAAATCCTAGGTGTATACAGCCAAACTAATATTTTGGATAAATATCCCTAAGCAGGTTACTAAACCACATCCTCGTTACAGCCAGTTCCAAGGTACTGGCATACTTCTCTTTGCATATTTTGAACACTCCTCTTGGCTGAATTGTTAGCTTTCATTTAAATTGGACGGTAGGTACAGACTCAGCCTTTTAGCATACTCCAGAAATTTCCAATCTACTGAATTAGAAATTATTCTAACCTCCTAATGTTAACCTTTTTTATCCAGTTCTGATGTGTTTCTGGAATCATAGTATTGTGACCTTTCTGAAATGATATAACCTCTATTGGTGCTTTGAGACATTGATTGTGGGACATATTTGAAGTTGGTTGGATCAATACTCGCAATACAATTAACTGTTACAAATTAAACAGCTGCATTTCTTTGATCACACAGCTGTATGCATCTCAGGATGCATACTAAACGGTTTTAAAACCCTAGAATCTATTGCTTCACCATAGTCTGTTGTTCCTGAGCACAAATGCAGCTCATATAGGCTTTACAATAAAAGTCAGCTTCTGATTTTACATTTTTTGTTGTTGTTTAAACACACACACCTGATCTATTCCCAGTTGTGGTTGTTAAAATAAAAACAGTTTGACAAAAAATTCAACCTTAAGTGTCTAGGGAGTGTTTAGTGTACATTGGCAGCCGCAATACCTGCAAGGCTGTTGGTGCCTGTTGCAGCGGCATGCTAGTTAAGTAAGAAAGCAGACTTTACCTCTGAAGCATCCCAAGGTTTTGGTACAATGTTTTGTAAAGTGACAGCAGCTGCAGTTTCCTTACCTTTTACTGGCATTGGACCAAAGAAATCCTTTTTTAAATTAATTTCATTTTCCATGCAACTTTAACACTAAGGAAGATAATGAGGTAAATAGCACCAGTTGGCTAGCATTTATAGTCTTGTATAGCCTACATCACATGACACAATTAGACAATAATTTGTTTGATAGAATAATCAATATTCTCTCTCATTGAAGAGTGAAGCTACTGCTGCCATGCATGATTGTTAATAAAAAAACACAAAAAAACACCAGTGTCATTGTTCAAAATAAAGCAAGTTTTATTCCACAGCGGAAATAAATTTTGAAGCTCCAATAGCGGAGACCCTTAATACCCTTTGAAGAAAATATTTATGTTAGATGAGACAAAGAATGGGGAATTTGCCACAACAACAGACTGCTTGAAAGTGAAAGAGATGTCATCGCTTGGCAAGCATGGTGGTGGAAAAATCATGCAAAGGGTCTGTATGACTACCTTAGGAACTACCATCATCATGTGGAGGAAACAATGAGGCAGGAATTTTACCTGCAAAATCTTTTACTTTCCTTGAAAACTTGAATGCAATATGATGACAGTGAAGTTAACCCAAACAAATCCCAACACTAAAATGTAGCCTGCTTTAAGTGCCATCTATAGAACGAAAGCAACTGTTTTAAACCAACTCTACAACCTCTTTTTGTCAATTAGCCAGTTTGTCTTTGCAAGGTGTTGTTTTGGTGTCTACAGAAGCATGTTATTTTTATGCAACATGCTAAAGGGAGTGTGGCCTAGTGGTTAGAGCATTGTGCTTGGTCCCAGAGGTTCTGAGTCAGACATGGGCAATGTGGAGTCAACAAGTCGTCTCCATGTCATGTATTTAATCTACCCAGCCAATTAACCAGGTGAGTCCAATCTGCACAGGTTAATTCACGGTGAAGATTGGACTCACCTGCTTCAGTGGCTGGGTAGAACAAATATATGATATGGAGATGACTTGTTGACTCCACATTGCCCATGTCTGTTCTGAGTTCAAGCCCCACTCCCACACACTGCCAAACTGGCTCCCTGAGCAAGACCCTTATCCCCACACTAATCCCCGGGCACCGCACAATGGCAGCCCACTGCTCAAAAAGGGAATGGGTTAAATACAGAGTGAGTTTTGAACATGTGAGTCACTAACTTGGTCTTAAAGTTCAGCTTAAATAAATTTAAGCTGGTTGTGTATGTCTTAGCAACTTAAATGTCCCATTACAAGCCACATACTGAAATGGCTACTCTTCCCATGATGAGTTTACGTAACTTTCTGACTTATTTTTTAATGTATCTTCTTTTAATACAGCGAAAGACAGTTTGTGTTTTTGAGTTCATCCATCTTATGTCTAGCTCGTTCCCCAGGTTAAGACCAGGTTTGTCATTTGGGTAAAAAGTCAAGATATCCACATTGGACCACTTGCTATTATTTCATTAGATTGAAATCAGGTTGTCTTACATTGCCCTGTTTCTCCCTCAGTTGCCCTTCTGTGGCTGAGTCTCTCATTTCAACAAAGACAATGGCCTGTCTATCCTGCAGTACTGAGTAAATGTCAGGTACTGTCTACCCTCCTCCTCTTCTATTCACTGAAATACTCCAGGGGCTTAGGGGTAGATATCCATCTAGCAGGGTCTGTATACAATGCGTGCTACACGGTATAACTCAAGTCAAATCACTGGCTCGAGTTTCCCCCCCCACATGTATATAGTTTACAAAAACATACAAAAGCTCAACAAAGGAGTTAAAGTAGTTTTACTTGGGAATGGACTGTTTTAACTTAAAGTTTTTTCTTTTCTTTTTTACCTTTCACTTTGCCAAATGCAAAAAAAAAAAAAGTCTATAGATGTAAAAAGAAGAAAAAAAGACATCTTAAAGATATTCTAGGTTGAAGAGTGAGTTGTTGGTCCTCAGGTTACTGATGGCATGTGTTATTTTATATCATCAAGACACTAGCTCCTTCCATAAAATACACCTCTGGCAGTCTTCTGCTCTTTCATACTGCCTTTTCTTTGCTTCGGACATCTGGCAGACATACGCTTTAAGCTGTATGGTGAAGGGAGGATGTGGGGGTAGGGATCAATTCCATAACTCCACGGACTGTTGATGGAGAACTTCAGGATTTTCACAGAGGGAGGGGGGAATGGCTCTTTTCAGATGTAAATTTGCACATTTTGTGCAGTTGTGTTTAGCTCTAACGAGTGTGTTTCTGCTGTAACACTAGAAGGGGAAAAACAATTACTACTCCAGTCACCTGATTTCCCGTCTCTCATCTAAGAGTATTTCTTTTGTGTTTCCCGTGCGACTGGTTTTCACCAGATATTTTGAGCAGGCATATCCTAGTGGTGATGACAACATCATGTGTGCCGCACAGTTGCTGCAGACTTCAGAGGGATGTGAACAATAGGTTATGTCATGGGACATAACTTAGTTCATCAATTTCTCTGAGTTATAATTGCTATCGGGTGCTAGCCGGGGCCTGTTAGCAATGAGTGTGATGGTAAAAGGGTGTATTATGAAAGCGATTTGGAATTCCTGCATGATTTAGAAGATGGGATAAATATCGTTGAACTCAGCAGGAGGAAACTTGGACAGCCACATCACACGGCATGCCTGGAACAATGAAAGGAAGACTCAGAGATGAGATTGAAGGCAAGGCCCATAACTGCAGCGAGTAACAAAAACTGCAATGCATTATCACAGCTTTGCATTATCTTAACCTTGCTCTCAGCATCCCTCTGTTACCCTCACAGGAAGCTCAGCCACCTCCTGTCCAGCGCTCTTCTTCTGCAGGTTTATTTTCTTTTTTCTGCGCGTGTCCTGCAGGAGGTTTCCAGATGACCTAGTTTTTGTCCCGACTCAATGGGACGCCTTGTGCCAAGTCCTCCTGATGCCAGACAGGTCCAGGGAAAAGGCCCTGCCAGATACTGTGAGAGAGTGGGCTATCCCTTGTTATTATAGGAGGATTGATTGGGTGTTTATTTTTTCTGGTAATCAGTTAATCCTTTGGTTTGGTTTGTGTCAGTACCAGATAGAAAACCCAGAAGGTTTTTAATTTTTAACCAGCCCCCTAAAAATGAATTTAAAACTCATTTTTATATTTTGTCAAATTATGTTTTGTAGAATTTCATAAATTGGGATTTTATGCAGTAAACCAGGATAAAATAGAGAATAATTGTCAGGTGAACTTTCTGTTTTTCAAAAATAAAACACCTGACTAGTGTTGCATGCATTGGGTCTCTTTACTTTGAATCTCAAAAGTAAAATCCAATTTCAACCAAAAGGCTATCCGCAAACATAGTCTGAGTGTTATTTAATTTCAGTTTAAATATAGCCTTTCTGTGGAGGCCTAAGAAAACATTAAGGAAAAAAGAGCCTGAGGACAATCCTACTAGTCAAGGGTAAGATTTGTGAAGTTGGGTTAAACTTCAAAACAACTCAGGCAACAACATCTTATCGTCTAAAAATATAATCAAACTGCAAAAACGCTGTCGTCCACCTAAACTGACAACCATTCCTTTCAAAGAAGGTTCAAAGAGGCCCAAAACAACTTTGGAGGAGCTGCAGAGATCCATAGCTCAGGTGGGAGTATCTTGTGACTGAGAAATACATTTTTCCCAAGAATTCTCATCTCCCTATAATTCCATAAGAATTCCCCGAATTTGGTTTACTACAAGTAAATGTATGCTAATGTATGAAAGAAAATACTCAAATCAAATTAGACGAAAACTTGACTTTTTGGGTGACGTACTTCACACTAGATCTGTGGAGGTAGTCTAATGTATCACATCAGGCTGAATCAACCATTTTGACAGGAAGTGGTGGGTAGGTATGCGTACTGAATTAGGTATATTTATGTCAATAGTTTTGTTTTTACATATACTCATTAATGTCAACATAGTTCTGCTGGTACGAGAGTGGGCGATATTTAAATGCCAGGAATGAAAGAGCTTGATGACATCAGAAACTGCTGCTACGCTAAACAAAGTACGAAAAGACACTTCAGATTGGGTTTTCACTTTTACAACTGCAATGCATTTGACGAGAGTGTGACATCAATGGCAAGGCCAGGGAAAGGAATGCTTCTAATCTAAAGAAGCAACTGGTTTGATACAAGAGGAACAATGCCAATGCAATTGAAGCAGCTGCATCATCATCTTTATCTGCTCCAGGTAAATAAGCCAGATGTTAAAGATGAAATTGGCATGGTGCTGAAAATAGGCAATGTTATGTACCAGCATGATTCTTCGGTACCGGGCACCGGCGTTGGTTCAGAGGTGATAAGTATCATTTGCTATTGGTTGGAGGATCATGCTGTGGGGATAATTTCTGTCAGCAAACACAGACAAGCTACTTAAAGTAGGTAGAAAGATGAATGGAGCTGAATACCTGGAAAGAAAATTATCAAAGAATGAATAAAACTTAAGACTTGGAAGCAAATTTGTATATTTTTAGGTTCCTCAGCATACGAGTGTTGTGATCTTGGTGCTGATGACTGGTCTGATTATTCATTTCATTCACCTGCCTATCTCCTGCCTTTCTCATTACCGTTCATCTGATCCACCTGCTTCAGCCTCTATTTAACATGGCTTCAACTAGTCATCAGTGAAAGATTCCTCGATCCTTTGGTGAGAGTTCTCTAGCTTTCCTGAGCGTTTATGATTGCCTGATCCTCTCGGCAACCTCGTCCTCTGGGCACGGACTGAACTTTAAGACCAGGTTAGTGACTCACATGTTCATTATAATCCTCCACCAGATAGATGTGGTCACTAACCTGTATTCTCCCCCTGCCTTAGACACCCTTGCTGTTCCCTGAAGTTTTTTCTTAAATAAAAATTTTGTTAAACCTAACTGTTTCTCTGCCTAAAATACTGGGTCATTTTGTTTTGAGCCTGACAAAGAGGAGCTAATGCTTTTCTCACTTTCCTAATTTTCTTTTGCAGATATTTGTAAAACTAGGATTTTTTATTTTCAATGCACACGTTTGCATTGCTTTGTGTTAATGTAAAATAAAACCAATGTCAGATACATTAAAGTTCGTGGTTTTCACCCAATAAAATCTAAACATATGACATATAAATACCATTCCAATGGAAATTCCTGGATATATTTATAATGAACCCAACAAATCCCTGTTGTAGAGAAACATAATTTGAGCCATATTGTGTAGCTTGAGCTGAAAGAATCCATAATATATGATCACAAACTTTAGAAACCTGTATCTATAACATATTCTGCAAACCACTGTATAAAGTACTCAAGTATCGGGCTGTGGTTCTTGAGCATTATTTTAATCAGTGGGGTCCTGATTTGGAAATAAGAGGTTGTCTGTGTACGGCTCTCTTACAAGCAGCTGCAAACCAGCTTTCCATGGTTCTTATTCTGGTGCTTGGTCTTTATTAGCTAAATTAGAAGTTTATGGTGAACAGGAACGGAGGGTGGGAAAACAGGATCTGGCCCCTATTTGGGTTGTTTGGTATTTTAATCTCAGCATTCTCATCTGTAATGTTCTGTTGTGGCCTTTATTGCTTGAGGTGCATAGTTAGCTGCCTCATGGAAAATGTGCATCACTTCCCCACAGAGGGCCAGGCGTGTATGCCGAACAAACATTTCGGCACATGCTAGTTTGAGCAAAGCCAGCCGTAACACAGAGTAACTTTGTCTGAAGATGACATACAATTTTTCAAAACTCTGATCCATCACTTCCTGTACCAGTAAAGGTAGACATACAGGAGGGGTGGGGGACAGTTTTACTTAATGAGCAACTCTTTCACTCAACCAGACATTTTATAGGGTGGCTGCCAGCCTCATTAAGGGGGAGTTCTTAATTGCTCTTTTCTAGCCAAAACCAAAAAAACTAAAACATCTGCTGGCCAATGAACCCTCTTCTTCCTCAGTATTACTACTATTCTCCCTTCCATTTCACTCATTTGTTGATTGTTTTGACTCTAGAAACTCGTTCTCAATGACACCCTGAATACACAAACAAAACAGCCCCACAAAGCATTTTCTCATTATGGATAATTCTTATAAAAGGTTGCTTTATAGAGTTGTCAAAAATTAAGACCAGCATCAATGTATGTTTTTATTTGACAAACCTACACAAGTGGATAGGAGGAAGTAAAAAAAAAAAATGTTTTTTTTTTTTCATTTCATAAATAGAAATTTGCAGCTTGCATCTGCATTCATCCCTGCACCCTGGTACCACTACTAAAATCCCCAAAAAGTCACCAAAATAGTGACATATAACATTAGTGTGAACAATCTCTGAAACAACCCTGAAGCTGCAATTAAAAAGTAACTAAAATGAGTAACAAAGTACCAGTCCAGACCTATTAAATACAAATCTGCTGCAAAACTCTTGTTGCTGACAGATACTATTTAGCCAATCAGAATGAGTTTCAATTGTTTTACTAAAAAAACAGAAATACTTTTAGCCTAGATGTACAGCTATAGTAAAATTACAATCTACAAGTGGGCGTTGAAAATATATCCCAGCCATGTTTCTTAAAAAAAAGTTTATGGCCATAAAAACCTGAAAACCAAAATAATACATTTCACCTCAAACTTATTCACTACCCAGCATTACAGTGCCCTGTAAAGAAATGAATTAGACATTGAATCCCATCACTGTATGGAGGAACTGAGTTGCAGGCTTGTTAACGTTGCATGCCTGTAAAATGTGTGCTGAGTAGCTTACAGAAATTTTTATGCTTCATTGACTTTACAGCCTTTTCTCTTTTCTTTGTGTAATATTGTAAGATTTATATCATCTACATGAGCCAGCAGTCTTATTCAGTTTTTTTTTTCATGTTTTTTTCTTTCTGGAAAACTTGTTGAGTTGTGTAAGAGCAGGCAGCAGCAGAAGTTGTCTTCCAGTCATATATTTCCCACATCCTCTAAAACAAATGATGGACATGTCTGTTGCAATAACTAGGGAACGTAAACATTTGGCAGCAACCGTTTCCTCTACAGCCTTGATGACTACACTGTTGCACAACCTGACAGATGCCTTGTAAATTTTGTTTTACTTGATGTGGCAAGACTGCAAAGCAATTTCCAACAAAAATTAGTGCATACATTTGGCTGTCTCCTTAGCTATTAAAGAGTAAAATTAAGTATTGTTTAGATTTTCAATTTTATTTTATATTACATTCTTTTTTAGTTCATTTTTTCCAGCATTTAGTGTTACATAATAAAAATACATTTGTATAGCAGTCACATTTTAGTCAGTAACTAATAAAGCTGATGTTTTATATATAAGAAACTCCATCGCAGCTTGTAATATTTTCTCTGGTTATACATTTAGATTAAAGCTGTTTTGGCCAATGTTATCCCACAGGGGTTTTTCTAGTGGCCTTTACAGTTGTTCAACTCAGAAACAGATGAAATTTGTAAAAACTGGTTTTGCTGAAACCCTAAGAGCTGTCAACATTTCTCCAAGACTAGATAACTCTCTTGCATTATAATTCTTCTTTGTTTAGTACAAAAAATAAAATGAAAAACAAGGAGGCTTGATGCTCAAGGCTATGCCAAAAAAGGCTCAGTTAAACACTTTTGTTTTCAATAAAATAACTATTCAACTAAATAATCTATTCAAAGCAATTTTGAAACTTGTAGTGAGGCCTTTAATTACATTGACAAATCAGAGAAAATCTTATTTTCATCAGTTACTCACTTCATTAACTGGAATAAATTATTTATGTCAATTGTAAAAAGTCTGCTTTCAAGCTTTTATTTTGTATTACTTCTTATATTTCTATGACTACAGATTAGGTAAACACCCTATTTAGTAGTACAATATTACATCAGATGAACAGGAAACATTTTTCCATGCAGACATGTGGGCTTCATTAGAACTACTATATCTTCACTACCAGCTAAAAGGTAATTCATTCTAAAAGGTACTTTTAATCTGGAAAAACAAGCCTAATCCAAATGCATTTTCTAAAATTTTGAACTTGATTGTTAGAGGGGATCGAGTTTGCATTAGACATGGGTTGTTTTCGATTGCGGCAGCTGCGTCCTCCAGAGGACCCGGTCCAGGTTGGCTTGGTCCTTCGAAGGCCGTGAAAATTAGGGGGCCAGATCTAGCCTTCCCCAGCTGTCACCACCCCTTGCTCATCGTTAGCTCTGTTGCCCAGCGACCTTGACAGTTGACTCACAGTGCAGGCAAAGAGTGGATGCCAAACTTCTCACTACTGTTCTATGTACTAATTTAATTTCTGAGGAGCTTTAGGCTGATGAAGGTTCTCAGTCATCCAGGTCATAGTCATTCCATAAATATTCAAAAAATATCCACTGGACTTAACGACCGACTCTTAACAATCACAGACAGGTTTCAGGTATTACAGGAGACAATCCCCCCCTTAAGGACAATCCCCCACCTTTAACGACCGACCCTCAGAATCATAGACGGTTTTCAGATATTACAGGCTAACGATGGAACCAAACGACCCATTCATAGGTTACCATTTGCATGTTTCCAAGGCTTTGTCTATATAAGACTCAAACTCACTGCGGATCCAGACATTTGAATTTTGAAAGCTTCCTGGAGAGGTGGAGAAACGTCTTCAAATCTTGGAAACCAGTCCAGTGGATATTTTTTTAATTTTTACGGAATGAGGAGCTTTAGCAGCAGTACCATTGCAGATATCAGATTTGTTATTCCCACTATGCAGATATATTGAAATTGGACCTTAAATGTTGGCCAAACCCATTTGCACGGATAATTGGTCAGATGAAACCTTTCAATAAACCAAACATTACCCTCCATATATCTGACTCAATAACCAATTGAATTAATTTAAGGCAAATTTATTCATATACTTGCTTGCTTAAACTTGCATCAGCAACAAATTTGGCCTTCGGAGGACGCCGCCGCTGGATTGAAACACAGCAATAATTGACAAAAAAGTCAGGGACTATTTAAACTGGTAAATCAGGTTGGAGGAAGTGCATCACCAATTGTCTTCCTGAGTGAAACATAGTAAGAACAGAAAATGTTACAATGTTTGTATAAGAAAATTCTGGCAGTGAATAAAATACCATTGTGCGGTTTGTTGGACTGTTGCATTGTAGCAAGAAGGTCCTGGTTTCGTGGGATGTGTGGGTCCTCTCCAGGTACAATGGGTTTCTCCTACAGATAAAAAATGTAACTGTTAGGATAATCATAATGAATAATTGAATTGAACTTTATTGATCTCATACTGGAGAAATTTACCTCTGCATTTAACCCATTTCCTTGGGGAGCAGTGGGCTGCCATTGTGCGGCGCCCGGGGAGCAGTGTGGGGTTAAGTGTCTTGCTTAAGGACCCAGAGTACAGGCTGTGGGGATTGAACCGGGTACTCAACACCTTCTCATGGGAACATAAGTGCACCGCTCTAAACTCTAGGCCAACACTCCCCCAATCATGTTGTTGAACATATGTTTTTTAACCGTATCTATTTTGAATTTCATTCCAGTTTTTTCACCAAAAAATAACTTTTAGAATAAAAAAGACACTGAGTGGAAAACTTTATTTTGTTGGAAAAGTGTATATCTTAACTGGTTTGATTACAACGAGTTTAAAATTATGAAAGTTAAACTCCCTAATGTTTTTGTGATAGTATCTCTCCTTGAGTCTGAGTCGAAGAAAGGCAGAGACTGTAGGAGAGTTGAGCCAGAAAAGTCCTGTTGATACTTTTTCCAGATAGTGATAAGACAAGCAGTTTAGACAACTCCCCATTGTCAAGAAGCCAAGGTCACTAATTCCCTGCCTGTGACCCAGGCCTGGTAATGAGTCACTGTGTGACAGGAGTGACCGTTCACTGCTCTGTGGTAGACACAGAAATAAGCAAACATGAATTCTTGGTTGAAAGATATAATTACCCGTAAAAGAGAAACAGGTTTCATCCAAACTACTAACTTTAAAACTTCATATTGTTATTTTTTTCAGCCTATAACAAATTCCAAAAGATCACCTTGCTATTGATAATCCCATAAACAGTAAAGATCTAAAGATGCATGCAACTGATTAGATGATTAGGTCTATTTCTGTTGCATCAGTATCTGATGCAACAGAAATAGAAAATGCAAGATTTTGCTAGACCTGATTTTTACAGTTAGAGGAGTGGACTGGGATCTGTTTCCATATTCTCAAAATACATTAAAAAAAAACCTGTATTAAAACAACAAAAAACGCTCATTTTGAGAGTCCCAGACAGTTGGGTATACTGTATTCCTCCTGTGAGGCGCATGGCCTCAATGCCTTGTCTGTAGAAAGACATTTGAGATTAAATGGTCGAGAACACCTCTTTCCTATATTTCTCATGAAAAATCCTTACATTTCCCTTCTGCCATGGTGTCATGGGATGAGAAGGAAATATAATTTTACCGTATAACAATTAGGAAAACAAAACAGTATGTTGCATACACCTATGAACGTGGCTCAGGGAGTGTAAGTGACACCAGGTACCATGTGATGGGTTTCTCCCAGAAGTGCTTTGCTGTCAGTTTTTGCCTGAAAAAATGAACTATATCACAAATATTGTTCAGTCTGACAAAAAAAAAAAAACATCTGATGTGAAGACTTTAATTTCTGCAAAGCAGACCCTTCCACAGTAGACCCTTTCTGCAAACATCTGAGTTATTGTTATATTTAGCGACTTTTCAGAGCACTCTAGCAGCAAATCTAGCGGCATGTTTTTTTGTTGTTGAAGACTGGTGAAAACGTGAAAGCACAGGTCATTACGAGTTCACTTCTTCAGCAAGCAACGAGTGCTGCTGCCTTGCAGTCAGAGAGAAAAGCGGTCCACCTGTTTCCCAATTAGAAAAGTGTCAAATATGTGTAGACACATGGGAATGTCCCAGATTAAAAAGTGGGATGTAAGCATAATATTTAATGAGATATATTTTGCACTAAAATTGTTATTTATCTTTCTTTAATTCATAAACAGCCTCCTCCACTGTTTATGGCTCTGCTAAATACCTTGTAGATGAATTTGATTAAACAAGACTGATTTATGCAGTTTTGGTACAGGGGAAAAAATACTGTAGTATTGTTATTTTATAGAAGTTATATTAATACATTTTTTTTTAAATATTCCTCTTTCCTACAGACTAAATCAAAGCATTACCAAACATGCAAATTAGGGGCAACTGCAAATCAGTCCTAATATTTTTGTGTTTATTTATCACTCATTATCTGTCGTTTCTATGTTGCTGCTTCAAAATCTATTTAGTCTTTTATTGGTTGACTATCTTAAAGTCAAGAACTGTTTGCTTTCTTGTTTCAAAATAAGAGTTTAATTCACACAGCTTCATATCGAGGGCCCATTCTGATAGATCTTCCTTTACTTTAGCCAATAAAGACATTCTGACAGTTATGGTAAAACGCTTCTCAAGGTAAACCTGTCTTGGACAAGAAATATGCATTTATTTACTGCATAAACTTATGCAATAAATATTTCTTCCAACCCTTCAAAGCAGTAATACCTTTTTCCCTTTTACATATTGCTAATAGTTGCATTTTAAATGTAATTTTTTCTCTTGTGAAGAATAAAGTTTACATGTTTTTCTTCCTGATTATGTTATTTTTTTCCCGCACAGTTAGAATAGGGTAACGGATGTAAAACATACAACTGAGAACATGGTGACAGATTTGTTTGTGGGACCTTCATGTCACAACAGCTCATCCCAATTCCTCTGGCAGCCATGCTGTGTTTGGGTGTGAGTTTCCTATTGATTACCTGGCGCAGAGAGGGAGGAGAAAAATAGACTAGGTTTGGGAGAATGTTCGCGGTGGAGGTTTTCTCAACACTGGCAAGCTGTGGACAGCTGGACCACCGGTTTGAGTTTCTCCTCAAAGTGAGGCTGAAATTTCAGCCTCTCAAAATCGAGGGTAATAAACCATTGGAGCTCGCAAAACAGCCTCTCCTAGTGTTTTTCTTTCCCGCCCTTTTCTTATTTTTCCTGTCCCAATTTCTAAACCTTGTGTCAGCAGAGTCTGATTTTGAAAAGATCTTTCCAAATATAGTCAAATGATCTGGTGAAAAACTAGTTTGTAATTGGCTGAATCAGCAGAGCTAAAAGCTGCTCCAGACACAGAATGGTTCACATGGTTGGGATTATTAGGTGACCACATTGGATGGTTTCTTCCTAATCTTGACTAAAATCACGTTGCAGTGTTTTTTTAATCACTAAAGAGTTTTAAGGAAGTGAGAAGTGCTGATAGGAGTATTGTGAAGCAACCCTGTTGCAATTAAAATGAGTAACGACGAAATGAAGCAAGGCATTACAGAGGAAGTAGAGATAAAATAGAAGCTCATGTTGAATCACGTTTACAGAAAAAAAAAAAACTATTTCAAGTTAACATGTTAACATTAGCTTAATCTTGTAGCAGTAGATTTAACCAACTGTTGACTTGATGATTATCTCTCTGCATTTACCCCTTCCCTTTGGAGAGCAGTGGGCTGCCATTGTGCGGCGCCCGGGTTGGGGTTAACGGTGTTTACTTAGGGACTCAAGGCTGATTTATACTTTGAAACTAGGTTGTCTGCATAGGTGTCGCAGTGAACAAAAAGACGTCCTCGCCCCGTCTGCAGACACTCTGCTGCGTCCGCAGACAGTGCCGCGGACAGGAGGCCGGCTTGTTTTGTTTTTATGGTCGCAATTGCGGAAAACAACTCGTGAAGATTGACAAGCCAGAAGAGCGAGGTGCGTGAGAACGCTGGGACCGTTTTCCAACCTGGATTCCCGCTCTTTTTTGGCCCTCATGTCCCTCCGTTGTCCACAAACCTGGCCCCACTTCCTCACCGCCTCGGACCCAAAGCGTATAGCGCAAGCCACTCTCAAAATTGAGCATAAATCAAAAATCTCTGCGTCAAGCTCACTGCTGCGGGGAGTATAACCAGCCCTTCAGAGAGGTAGTCCGTGGGAGTGGGGTTTGGACTCAGAACCTCAGGATTCCTAGCGCAATCCCCTAACCCAAAGCATGCATTAGCATAAAGGGTAAGGACCCACACTGAAAGCTCATTCCCCAGCTGGGATACAAACACAGGCCTCCTGTTTGCAGGATGAGTGACTTAGCACTTGAGCTGAATTGAGAAAGCTTCCTGGACGGGAAACGAAACGTCTTCCAACCTTGGAAACCAATGCCAGTGGATTGTTTTTTGAAGTTTTAAGGAACACTCGAGCTAATAAAGAAACAATCAACTGAACAGGGACTTGAACTCTGGAACCTCAAATTAAAAGTCTGATGCTGTAGCTACTGAGCTATCCAGGATCTAAATCCACTCACCAAGATTTAAATCCACTGTCTACACCAAGGACAGGGGGCCAGTTAGTCCTTAAAACAGTTGGTCAATTTAAGGTCCGTCTTACAAAGCAGGGTCTAGTTACTTTCAAACCATTATTATGGGTCCCTGATTAAAAAATCAGGGACCACTGAGATATGAGCCCCACTTGGTTTGATTTGTTTTATATTTTGTTTTTCTTTCATTTCCAGATTTTGATTTGTTCAGTGATAAATTTTAACTGCACCTCCTGCCCACTTCTGTTTTTGTAATTTTAGGCCTTATTTCTCATTTCTTTAGTAAATCCCTAACTGCAGCTGGAGCAAATACTGTTAGTCACCCTTACATATTCCTTACACCAGTAATTTTGGTAAAGGGAACTTTTCATCTCCATAGTGACTCAACTTCAAATCCAGTTAATCATAATTTAAGACCAGATGTGGGTAGATTCCTCAAAAATAGAGTAAAAAGTATCCATCCAATATATTACTATAGTAAGACAGGGCTCGATGTTAACCATCGCCCGATCTCCCGGGGCAAGTAGTTTTTAGTGTTGTGAGAGTACAAATTTCATTGCATTTGCCCGCCGGGCAAGTGCAGTGATCGCAAAAAAAAATATATTTATCACTCAAAATTACTTTAAAATCACCGACATTTGATGAAAACGACCCAGAAGCATTGCCGGTGCCATTTTTGTTGTTTTGTACACATTCTCGCGTGATTTGAAAATGGCACGTGATTTGAAAAAGCCGGAACTATATTTATCAAACATTATACTGGGCAAGTAAAAATTGTTTCAGGGGAAATGAAATGTGAAAGTCACTTGCCCAAAGGGCAAATGGTAAAAATCCTTAACGTCAACCCCTGTAAGAGTAAATGCAGTAAATGTAAACATTTACTGAGTGTCGTTGTCTGGAGCGCTATTATTAAAATAAAACATACAAAAACTTTTTTGTGATTCAGGTAGGTTCCTTATGCTGGATAAGGTAACCTAAGAAGTACACAAGAAGAACTGTTGTATTTTTTTTAAGCTACTATTTGGGCTGGGGCTATATGTGCTATCACACAAAGGATTGTGGGAAACCATATAGCTCCCTTGCAGCTGACAGGAAAGACAGGAGGTCCCTATCCTAACTGAGTAGGCCATAGGAAGCTCCAGTTTCCTTTTCCTAGTTCCTTCCTGACTGACAGCATTTCATGCCAAACTTTATTTACACAAATGCCATTTCTTCCAATATAAACTGAGCGTGACCCACTGGATTAATGACTTAAAACCTTATACCAAATTTTAAAAATGTGTTAAAAAAAATGTGGGTAAAAAGTTTCCCTTTCTGACAAGCTTTAATTTATTAAATGAAAGCCTTGTTTAATAAAAATGCCTTACATTTAATAGCATCTGACTCTTATTGTTTTGTGCTTTTGTGAAGCGTCTGTTGTAATCTTATGACTAATAAGTGGTACAAATTTTTAAAAATAAATTATTTATTCTCAATAAAAACAACCCTAATCATTGTTTCTGCTGACACACTTCCGCTTGTGCTTAACTGACCTTACCAATATTCACTACTAGGTAAAACTCTTAGCCCTGCATCTCCGTTAACCCTCATTAAAGATCCTCAGTAGAGAGATGCATTTTCAAATTAAAGAGGCATTGCAGAATTTTCTAATGATCCTGCCACCT